>NW_008246073.1:80273-81839 GCF_000281045.1 Saprolegnia diclina VS20
GGTGCTCACTTGAATTCGCGGAGAAGGGATATTACTTGCAACAGAGCTGCTAACAAGGGAATCAAGGCTGGCTAAGGACACAGTATTTACTTTCATGTGAACTGCATGTACTCGTAGATGTTTGCATGCTGCAAGGCAAGGGCTTCATGCCTGAACACGGTAGCTCTCGGAAAAGCCTATTTTCAACGTTAGGTTTCGGTTTGTGGACCTCACTTGTCCCTCACGTGTCCCGGTTTTAAATTGTATTTTCCAAGATAGTGCGTATACTATTTAATTAAATATATATAGTATGATACACTGCATTTTATAGTGTGTAATCGCAAAGTTACGCTACTCATGTCAAATTTACCGTACATATACCCCGATTTATGCGGAAACACCTGATATTATGCGGATTTCTATGCGCCATGCAGAAATGGCGCTATCTCATTTGCCTAACAATGGGATACGATGAAATCTACGCTAGGAAACGTGCAACATTTGACGTAGCAACGTAAAATTTACGGTAGAAAGAGCAAGACCGTACTTATACAGGATCATTTTCTACAGTACAGTTCAGTTCTACTTTGTTTTCAAAGTTGACATCACAAATGACTTTGATGATCGTATGTGACCACGTCCGTTGACTCGGGATGTCGGCCAGAAACTCGAATTGAGTTTTGAGTTGCTGGCTCTTGATGAACGTCCACCGTTGCTATTCCAAGACGGTGTGAGCGGACGCTGGTGTTATGAGAAGTCATTTGCCTTATTTTATACTATTATTGTAAATTTCAGTCGGAATGCCCCTCGATTAAGGGCGCTTAATCGAGCTCGTTTTATTTTTAAATCGAGGCAGGCGGCGGATAGATCGAGGATGAGCTGCACGGTGCAATAAAAATACTTTTGGGAGCTTGGCCTCGTAAATCGGACTCCTCCTGATGAAACAAGCCAATCAAAAGCGTGTATTCAAAAATTAAAAGCCAAATCGTCTTATTTATATTTAGACCTATACGTATAACAGGCTTATTGGGAAATGCAGCATATAAAAATATGTAGTTTTATAGCGAGAGTAAATCGAGGCTTGAGCTTGACCAGTTCGAGCCAGTGAGAGCCATCAAGATGGCATGCATGATGGCGCTCACGATGGACGCGCCCTGCACTATCGTCGTTCTTACTACCAGTAGCTCCCTCTGCATGCGCTGCGCCTTTAAGCTTGTCGTACATGTGGATGAGCGCATTGTCAAGGATTGAGGTAGAGCGAGGCCTCAGCCACGGGTTCAAGAACGGAGGAGTGATCTTGGTCATCATGGTGTTGTTGGCTCAGTTATGCGTGTCCCCGATGAGCTCCTATCCGCAAAAGCTTCGCAGCTCATGGCGGCGAGGACTGACACGCGCTGTCCACGAGAGAACGGAAAGCTCGACGTAGAGGCGCCCTGTGTCCGGGCCATACATGGCGTCGAAGCGCATCGCGTCCGCTTCGAGGTCTCGTGGACGAATACAAGTTGGGTCGGGCTCGAGTAGAACGGCTCGAACGCAGTTAGTGCATTTGGACCTCGTTAGCGGAACTCTCGCGAGCTCGCTAGGACC
>NW_008246073.1:82219-95340 GCF_000281045.1 Saprolegnia diclina VS20
AGTGCTTTTGGTAGGTGGCCTTTTGATTCGAAGCGTGTTGTGACTGGCGGCAGCGGCGAGACTTAGCCGTCGCGAGGGCGAGGCGTGTGGGTGGAGCAGACCAGATGAGGTGGTCACGAAACCAAGGATCATGGCGCAGGGTGTTTCTCATTTGGAAGAGACACATCGCTTACATATTCAGCACCAAATGTTGAAGATGCGGCGTGGTCTAGGACAGCTTCAAGAACGCGACGCGGATAGCAGCCACTTGGGTACCTCGTAGTGGTAGCTTGTGTAGGTACACGCTACCAAACGTTGTTGACACGTAATTTGAAGAGGGTAGGGCGAACGGTGCCGACCTTGAACGCAGTACAGCTGTAGTGTAAGTATACGCTTTTTGATCTTACTGTAGTTGACTGTGCAGTTGAACAAGACTGGTGCAATGATCATTAGCTCGATTTCATTAGATCCAGTGTCGATGGTTCAATGATAATCATCTGCAGGAAGCGTTACATCAGAGGGGGTCAGCGGCTGGGTCAGGAAGGGACGATCTTCTGAGTTGGGTTGTTGACCGGGTTGTACGTGTGGAACTGCAAAACCGGGTCGACCATTTTGTAACACTCAAAGCACCTCGTAATGCTCCGGTGGACTCTCTGCGTCTGCGTCCTCGCGGTAGCCTCCACGCCCGCCGTGTACGCACACACCGGCTTGGCAGTACCAAAGAGCGCTGACTCCAAGATCCAACAGATATTAACGACGCCAGCGATGGCGGCGCTTCCAAAGTCGGATCGACCGCAGTCGTGGGCTCCAACGCCGGATCCAACACCGGAGCCAACATGGCGGCCAACACCGGAGCCACCAACATGGGAGCCAACACCGGAGCCAACACCGGTGCCGGCACCCTCTCGGCCGTCACCGACGCCGGTGCCGGCACCCTCTCAGCCGCCGGTGCCGAGCCAAGTACAGCCAACAATGAAGCCAATATCCCCCGCGACATCAGCACCACCACTGATGCCGGTGGATCCGACCACGGCAACACCACCACCCAATGCGCCGACGCAAGTCTCTACAACGGGCACACCACTACCAACAAAAAACGAACCGACGGCCGAGACTGCTTTAGGCACACCCATGTCGTCGCCATCCTCAGAACCAAAGTCAGGACCGCCATCGATGGCCTCGCCGAACACAAGTTCAGCTGGAAGCGCCACTCCCGCGCCCGTGCAAGCCGTCGACGGCGCTTCCAATTCCTCGACCAACTGTACACCGAACGCTTCGATGCATCCGTATTGATATGGGTTGTCTTGTGTAGCCACGCCGCTCATTGTCGGCGTCAGTGTCGGCGGCGTGCTTTGTCTCGCGCTCATTGGCTGGTACTGCATCAAGCGACGCCGACACGCTGATGACAAGGCGACGCCGCTCATTGGATTGGTCTCGACGATGGCGGCCGACTACTCGAATGACACGGGCGCCATCGACCTCTCGCACCTCTCCCGCTGCCGCCTCGACACTGGATCGGTCGTTCTCTACTCGATCGCGGGTCGCGGTGCGTTTGCCGAAGTGTGGCGCGGCTCGTACAACGGCGCGACCGTGGCCGTCAAGAAGCTTCAGGGGGCGCGGCAGTCGGATCGCGAGATTCAAACCTTTGTCCGTGAGATTCAACTCCTTTCCAGGTACTCCGCCATCGCTTCCTCTACCAGCTCATCCGTATATGTGTAGTTTTGACTGCCCATATATCGTGTCGCTCGTGGGCGCGACGTGGAACACGCCCATGGATTTGCAGTGCGTCATGGAGTACATGGACGCTGGCGACCTCCGTGACCACCTAAATCGGCAAGACGCGGCTTCGTTTCCGTGGTCGGCCAAAATCGTGTGTCTCCAGGCGGTCGTGTACGGTCTCGGGTACCTACACTCGCTCTCAATCATCCACCGCGACCTCAAGTCCCGCAACGTCCTCCTCGATACGAAGAAGGGCTACAAGCTCGTGGACTTTGGCATCGCCAAGGAAGACATGCAAGCCACCATGACGATGGGAGTCGGGACGTTCCGCTGGATGGCGCCCGAGGTGCTTCAGGAAACCGCGTACACGGTCGCTGCCGACGTCTACTCGTTCGGTACGTCCCTCTTTATACAACAGCATGTGTACGAGTAGTGCTATAGGTGTGATGCTCTCCGAGATGGACACGCACGAGCTACCGTACACGGATGTCAAGAACCCGACGACGGGCCAGCCACTCGCGGACCCGGCTGTCGTTGGGCGCGTCATGGCCGGCACGATCAAGCCGTCGTTCACCCCTGACGGGCCTGCGTGGGTCCGCGCCCTTGGCGAGAGCTGTCTGCAGTTCGACCCGGAGGATCGCCCAACGATCTACCAGATCGCTGCCACGTTGGAGCAAGTAAAGGCAACCACGTATGAGTAATTCAGTCGTAATGTCATTTTGATAAGTTGATTTTCACGATCGCGACAACTCGCAAGTAGGTGGCAGTATACTGGAGCCAAGACTTCGTACAATTGAGCTCGTGACGGAATATGTGTTGTCAAGATACTGCTCGGATATTTCGTAGAGCGCCAAGAGCAATGCTTACATGTGCGAGAAGCTTGGTGCTCTCCGACACTTGCTCGAGTTTGCAACTTGGTTCTAGTTTCGGGCTTCGTCGGCGAGGACGTCGCACCAGCACTCACGCGAGGACGGAATGTAGGTCGTATTTGAATCTACGGTTCGTATTGCGAGGGATTTTACCTTGGGTATGATAAAATTATCGAGATAAAGGTTCGTATCACGAGGTCCATCTGCGTCCAAGGTCTGGCTCGGTGGTTCGGATCCACCGCTTCAGCCGGCCTTCACGTAGAGCATGACCATGGAGCGCTGGTTGGGCGTCTGCCGCTTCCTGACGAGCAACGAGATGGCGCACCTGAGCCACACGAGCCGCGACGTCCGTGCCGTCGTCGAAGCGGTCGCTGTGATCTTTGCCAAGGAGTCGCCTGCGCTCGCCTTCCTCTTTGCCGACACGAGCGTCGCCTTCGTGCGCCTGCCGCGCATCTCGATCTTCCAATGGCTTCGCTGCGTGGAGCTCCAGCTCATCAAGTCGCTGCTGCTCCACGCGTCCAGTGTCGCCGAGACCGCCGGTGACGACGTTGACTTTCCGGCGGTCGCTTGGACGTCGTCGGCGCACGTGACCGTGCTCGTGTCCAAGGCGTTCGTGCTCACGAGCAAGAAGCAGTGCGACCGCGCCGAGAAGCTACTGCGCCAAGGACCAAAGGCTGTGTCGAGGCTGCGCGAGCTCGCGTCAATCCCACCGTCGTCCAAGAAGCATGCCAAGGCGGTGAAGCAGGTGCGCAGCGACCTCGCGGCCATGCAGCTCCTCGAAGACCGCGAGATCGCCCACGTCAGCGACAGCATCACGTGTAGCCATGATGGCCTTCTCCCGCTCTCGCTCTCGAAAGGCCAAGGCAAACGGCTCTCCCTGCCGTTGGCGGTGTGGCGCAAGCTGCTGCGGTATGTGAATCCGGGCGCCGACCGCGTCTTTGGCGCTGGCCGCCCCGCCACCGAGTGCGACACGTGCTTGACGACGGCCAAGCTCGAGCAAATGCAAGTGGAAGAGAAGAAGACACAGCGGTTGTTGCTGCACACGGAGAGCGGGGGTGGCGACTCGCTCTACGAGCTGCTCGCGCGCAAGACAGGGTACCCCCCGAGCCTGTTGAGCCCCGAGCGCGGCCGCTTCTATATTGTACGTGTCTTCAAAGTGGAACATATTGTCCTACGCTCGCTAGGTGCCGCAATCGTGGCTCAAGCGCTGGCGTCAATATGTCAAGAGCGTTGTGGATGAGGTGCCCGGACCGATCTTGAACGGCGCGCTCCTCTGCAGCCGCCACCGCAAGCCCGTCGTGCCGAACGCGATCGCGCTTTTCCTCATGGGCGCATCGACGTCGGTGCTCTCGACGATCCCTGGCATCACCTAGTACGGTTTCCCCTAAATATATGGGTGAGCTCATGTTCTGCACGTAGCGCGTTGTATGAGATCGTCACCGAGACGGAGTGGGACCAGCTCCAAGACAGCTTTTGCGCCGAGGTCGCGGTTGGCTTTGACGTGGTATGTGGCACCATTGTATGGCGGACGCTGCCGTGCCAAGTGTGCGAAGAGCCCACCGAGAGCCGCCCGAAGAAGGCCAACCGCAACAACAACAGCAACCGACGCACGGCGTACACAGCGCCGGCGATCCGCCTCTAGGTGCCATGCGCTGCGGCCACGGGCGGTACATACCCCAAGACTGTCTACTTGTGCATACGCACCCGTGGTTCCCTGATATAACACGATTCGCACGCGATAAAATCTAGTTGTTGGTCATGCATCCTGTGTCTGAGGCGGTGGCTGACGCCGGGCGCGCTGAATAAGGAGTGCGACCGAGAGCGGCGCCGGCCGATTCGCATAGGCTATGCCTACGGCGTGGTTGTACGCGCGTCGCCAAAGCTTCCGCACTGCGGCCGAAATGAGCGCGGCTCGACGGACGGCCCGCACCTTGCGCACGCGGCGGCGGTTGCGGATCGTGTCGTGAAGCAAGACGCCGGCCGCGACGACGATGGACGCCAAGTTGGTGGCCACGAGCAAGAGCGATATGGTATAGACGTCGACCATGGCGACCACCGGTGTAAGCGCCGTCGTCGACGCCGTGTTCATCAAAAGGAGAAACCCGAGGAAGAGGGTGATGAAGAGCTGAAACTGGGTCACGCCAGCCACGAGCGAGTCGGTCCAGGACCGGTACGGCTTGCATTGGAGCGTGAGGGTGAGCGCAAGCAGACTACGTATGCACATATTTTAGCGGTAGCGTGTTGATAGCAGGCGGCACCAGAGAGCGAGACCCGACGTCGATTGGACAATGTCGTTTCCCTGGAGGAAGACGAGGACACCGTTCAGGAGCACTTTTCTAGCTCCAAAATTTGGATACCGTGTCTGGGAAGAATGCTGTACCGAATCAGATCAAAGACGTCAAACCACCAGAATTCGCTCTTGTCTAATGCATTTGCCGTGAGTGTGGGGCACATATATGTTGTTGTCGTACAATTCTGGTAGATGAGTCCCAGACGCGCCATGACCGCAGAGTCCTAGACGGTTGTGAGATGGAAGTGAGACGAGTCGTCGACCTCGAGGTTCTTTGTCTTCATGTAGTGGCCCAAGTAGGCCATCTCGTCCCGGCGACCGAGCGCAAGGGGCACACACCGTCCCTCGGCCGCGAGCATGGTACGCATCTCCGCTAGCCACTTTTCGCGCAACGGGCGGTACGCGCGCGACTCGAGCAGCGTCAAGCGTGTGTCTACGCTGCGTGACAGACCTCTCATTGGCTTGTCAGCATGACATACCAATGTGCCGGTGCCGCGCCTTGTAGACAAGGCGCCAAAAGAGAAACGGAACGCCGACGACCCAGACGCCGACACCGGCGAGCGCGACGCATGCATAGAGCGACCACTCGGTCGTATAGCACTCGAGGCTGCGGTCCTTCACGAGCCAGTAGCGAGCACCGACTTGGTCGCAGTGGAACACGAGCAGAAAGTTCCTCGACACCATCGGGTACAAAAGCAAGAGAATCCTACAAAACTTAAGTGCAAAAGTTCGCACGCACTTGTGATGCGCGCACCCGAGCATCACTTTGACGCATTTGATGCGGTACGATTGATAGTGCAGTCGGAGCTTCACGCGCGCTTGCCAGACGCAGAGGTTGCTCCGCAGGACCCGCGATCGGACGTGGGCAGTGAGTGGCTTGGCCGGGCACACGCGGTGCGTTGGCCGGTACATGGGCAGTGCCCCGGTGTACGCCTTGGCCGTCGACATATTGATGGCCTCGCGTTGGAGTTGCCGGGCACGTGATGTGTGGGGGTCGGGCTCCGTGAGCAGCGCGCGAAGTGCAGTGAGGACACGGCGGGCGGCAATAGTTCCGTGGGCTGAACTGACATCGTCCAGCGACAACAGAGTGCTCGCCCGCTGTTCGAGTGACTGCCTTCGGCGTTTTTGGCGGCTTCCACTCAATGGCTGCGGCATGGACGGTCGCCGCTGGGCCATGTCGGGTACGTACTTGTCCCAAACGGGGAGGCCGCAGCGAGGGCAGCAGCGCGGAATGGTCTTGAGTTTTCCAATGTAGTGGGCCGCACCGCGGTAATAAAAGATGAAAACCAGTGCAAAGATAAAGGCGAGCACGGCCAGCGTCGAGCTAGAATGAAGCGTGGACCAAAGTTGTCCACATTAGAGAACGTACATGAACTGCACGTAGAACGACGTGGACGGCATGAAGCAGTCAATACCCGCAATCGCGACGAGATCCTATCCGTGCATCGTGTGCGATACTGTAACTTAATCGACGCACCAGACTAAACTGAGACGTGGCCACCATCGCGTCGTTGATGGCGGGCGGCCACGCGATCGCGTACGTAGTTCGGAAATTCCCAAAAATTTGGAAAAATCCAGTGAGAATTTTGGCCTTTTCGAGGTAGACGCTCACGTAATCGGGACGGCCGTCCGTGTCGAGCGTGATGCCAAAGACGTCGCGCGGCGGCGCTTGTGGGCGTCGACGCGCTTGCCACGCGAGGTACTTTTTATGGCAATTCGAGCGTGCCGAGGCCCACCACGTGAGCCGCTGTTTGGTGCGCGCTTTGAGTTGCTGGTCGAGCTTTGCCTGGCGCAAGAGCTCCCTTTCGCTGCCATCCTAAGCACAAAGCGGACGCCATGTAACTTGCGACCATCGTTGCTTGTCAACGTACGATGAGGTAGAGCCGAAGCGCCCCGATCAAACACGCAAGCACGACAAGGCCGAGACACGGTGCCAGCGCATTCTGCCACGTCAGCGACGTCCACTTGCCGTTGCAGTCTAGTACCATCGAATCCCAACGCTTACTTTTGCGACAAGAGATGTGCCGTACATTGGCATGTGCCCGAGATCGTGTTGGAGTACCCCGATGCACAGCGCCCGCACAATGAGCCGGCGTAGCCGACGGCGCACGCGTGGCCGAGCAGACTGTCGATATTGCCAAGACAAACGTTTTCGACCTATGCAATTTGAGAACGACAGAGGCGCGAAGACACGACCTGACACGGGTAGAACGCGAGACCAGAGAGACACATGAACTCCCGCATCGGCGGCCAGGACGCCACGTACGTCACTGGCACGACACTGGTCAAGCACTGCGTCAACGCAGCTTCCATGTCGTCGGACGAAAGGGCAAACGCCCGGCACGGGTCTCTCGATGGCCAATTCAACGGATCGCACTGCGTCGTTACGTGCGTCGCCGGGGCGCGGTCGAGGTAGTAGTTGGGCAGTGTGCGCGGAT
The DNA here is from genome assembly GCF_000281045.1 of Saprolegnia diclina VS20. Taxonomy (NCBI): domain Eukaryota; phylum Oomycota; class Saprolegniomycetes; order Saprolegniales; family Saprolegniaceae; genus Saprolegnia; species Saprolegnia diclina. The sequence goes on from NW_008246073.1 coordinate 89,515, forward strand.
GGGCGACGCCGACAAGTGCGGGTGTCCCAGTCGTCAGGATGTACTCGGAGCAGACCGCGCCCGGAGGACAGCTGAAACATGCGGTACCGTTCAAGCTATATTGTCCGGACGGACACCGCACACATCGCCTATACATGACATAGTTTCAACTCCGTACACATACCACAAACATACCCTGCGGCGTCGGTCGAGTACCCCGGTGCACACGGTGTCATCAGCATGTCGATCTGCAGCGGAATCATTGATGCGCCCAAACGACTGCAGTCGACGACGACCGAAACAGGCACGGCGGCCACGACGATAGGTCCTTGAATCGCCGCTCTCGCAAAGGTGACGAGACCGTTGACAGCCGAGTACGTTGCGCCCCTCGGGGCCAGCGCGAGGCCCGCAGCAGACGCAGAGAGCGTACACGTCGTCGCGTTGTCGAGGCGAGCCACGTGCCCGTAGTAATCGGTGGTCTGTACCGTCGCCCACGAAAACGGCGATGTCAGCAGCGCCGACGCCACGTACGCCGACGCATTGCCGCCAACCGTGAGTGGTACATCACTCGAGAACGACGACGGCCACGCTTTTACCCGTACCGACACGGCCGACGTCGCCACGTCGGTGGGCTCATTGTTGTCCAAGGAGCAGTTGTCGCAGAAAAAATGGGCGCCGGACGGAGGGTCAACCACCCAAAAGATGCCGCCGCCCGACATCGCCGAGTTGTTGAGCACTACGAGCGACGTGAACGCCGACATTTCCGCCCCCTTGTCCAAGTAGAGGCCGCCGCCCTGGCGCTGGGCAGCGTTCATGAAGAACGTAGCGTTGATGGTTTGGTGGGGGCCCGGCGACACGAGCGCCATCGCGGCACCGTCTTTCGCAGTATTTAAGGTCCAGCGCGACCCGGTATCGCTGACGCGTGCGCTGTGGCTCGCAAAGAGGCCCCCGCCCATGCCGTTGGGCGACGAATTGTTGGTGGCGACGCACTCGAGCAGCGTGCCTTGCGCTGCGCGCTCGAGCGCGATCGCGCCGCCGTTGCCTGCGGCGGCGACGTTGGTCGTGAACGTACAGTTGACGATGGCGCCGACACTTCGCGACGCAAGAACCAGTGCGCCCCCAGTCGTCTCGGCCGTGTTGAGTGAAAAAATCGAGGCGAGGCTGTGCAGCGAGCTCGTGCGATCTAAAAACACGCCGCCCCCCGTGGTGGCGCTGTTGTTTGCAAACGTCGCGTGGACGCAGGTCACTTTGGCCGTCGTTGCAAAGAGACCACCGCCGCTGTGTTGCCCATAGTTGCGTAGCACCTGCGTGTCAATGACAACGAGTTGGCTTCCGTGGCCAGCAAAGATGCCTAAATAATACAGGCTTGGCGGGGGACGACATCCGTTACTGTGTACCGCCGCCGTGTCCCGTCGCGTTGTTCCCAAGGACATTCGAGCCGTAGAGCTGGGCAGCGGTCGACAAGGCGCCGTGCAGATAGATGCCACCGCCGTGACTTCGTGCGAAGTTGTTTCGGATACTCGAGTTGCCGGCCATGAGAAGCACAGCGCCCGCATCGAGGTAGACGCCGCCGCCGCAGCCTTCGGCGCCTACATCACGCAAATTTGAAGAGATGCTCGCACGCGGAAATATGCTGCATCGTACGGTTGGCGTCGACGAACGTGCATTGTAGCTCCACGCTTGTTGCGTTTCCAGTGGCAAAAATGCCACCGCCGTCGCGGGTCGCCACGTTCAACGTCAATTGTACAGTGTGACAGTACATACTGGCCGCGTTGGTCAGATACACAGCGCCACCGCGTGTGGCGACGCCGTTTGCGAGGCGTGTCGACGCTTCCAAGATGACGGTCGACGCATCCGCATAGACGAGGCCGCCAAGAAAACTCGTCGTGTCTCCTCCACGCACGCTGCAGTTGGTGAGTGTCACCGTTGAGAATCCGCAGAGAGCAACAGAGCCGCCGTTGGAGGCAGCGTTGGCCGTCAAGCGCGTAGAAGTTAGTGCAAAGCGGGAGGCGGCAATTAGCGCGATGGCTCCACCGCGATCTCTGGCCGTGTTGCTCGAAAAGGCGCAGCTAAAAGCCGCGCTTGACGAGTTGATGAGCGCAATGGCACCACCAGTAGCGTTGGCAAAGTTGGCCATCATGACCACGCGTTGCAGCGAGAGGTGGGCGCCCACGACATACATGCCGCCCCCGTCGTCCGCCACGTTGTCTTGCAAGGTCACATTCGCGAGCGCCACACGAGCGCTTGACGCAGCGTAGATACCGCCGCCAGCGACCGCGATATTCTTCTCCAAGACGATGCGATCCCCGGCAAACGAGCTGTTGACGTCAATGTAGAGCCCTCCCCCGTGCTGCGCGGCGCCATATGAAATGTGTACGGCCGAGACCACGGCGGTGGTGTGGGGTGCGACGTAAACGTGCCCACTGGAAGATCGAGTCGCCGTCAGTATCGTTGTCGCCAGATACTGCGTGGTCGCGGCGCCCAAGAAAGCACTGGCGCCAGTCAACGCAACCGACGCGCCTCTTGGTGCGAGATTGTCGACGATGGCCGTGTTCGTGTGGTGCACCGTTGCATTTTGTATGTAGAGCCCACCGCCTGTTTGGCGGGCGACGTTTTTGTATAGCGATACGCTGGTCACGGTCGAAGCGCCGCCTTGCAGGATCGCCACGCCGCCGCCATGCGCAGCCGATCCGTTCTCAATCGTCAAGTTGATTATCGAACAGGACGTGCCAACAACATTGCCGCCGAATCGATGGGCCGTGTTGTTGAATATGGACGCGTTCGCGCCGAGAACAGTTGCATCGGCCAGTGCCAAGCCACCGCCCGACTCGGTAGCACTGCAAGAGGTGACGCGCGTTTCAAAGAGGCGCACGGAGCTGTTTTGAGCGGAGATGCCGCCACCGGTGACCAAGGCCGAGTTGAACGTGATGTTGCAGCGCTCCAAGCTGACGGTGGCGTAGTGAGCGCCGAGGCCACCGCCACGCATCGCTCGGTTGCCCTGCAGTCTGCCATTTCGAACTGTACAGCTGCCGTTGGTGCACAGAAAGCCACCACCGAGCGTATCGGCCGAGTTGCGCAAGAGCCTCGGCCCGTCGAGCTGGCAGCTTTTGCTGCAGGTGATGCCGCCACCAGCCACGCGAGCGCGGTTGCGCGTAGTAGCACAAGTGCCTCGCAATGCGATATCGGGCCCGTCGAGGTAGGCACCGCCACCGTCGTCCGCCGTGTTGGCGTCCAAAACGAGACCCGAGCACGCGACGGTAGAAGACGGTGTCACAAAGGCACCGCCACCGCGCTGCTGAGCGCAACTGTCCAGAACCGATGTGTTTTGAATCGAAATCCAACCCGAGAGGTGGAGACCGCCACCGTCTCGTGCAGCTTGGTTCGCAGCAAGAACGAGGTCCGCGAGGTACGAGCTGTTAGAGGCCGCGACGCCGCCGCCATCGAGACGCGCCGAGTTGGTTATGATGTGCATGGACTTGACACGGGACGTGAGCAAGCACATGCCGCCACCGACCGATGCCGCATTCGATCGGATGGCCACAGTGGCACCAGCAATGGTCGAGTTGAAGCCAAAGAGACCACCACCGGATGTCGCCGCTGAATTGTTGACGATCGTAGTGTTGAGCAGCCCCATGTTGGAGTTGTGGGCGGCAAGGCCGCCACCAGTACCATTGGAGGTGCACCTGGCCACGAAGAGTCCGTCAAGAAGGACCGAGCTAGCATGGACGTAGAGACCCCCGCCTGTATCTACACGAATCTAAGCACTGTCAGAACAAAGTGCAGATGTGTACCTGCTGCATGGTTTTCAAAAAGCGCGAGCTCCGACACATCAAACGAGCTGTTGCTCAGCGACTGCAGTGCGAGGCCACCACCTTGTACCGCCGTGTTGAGAGCTACGGTCGTGTTACCGACAGAGAGACTCTGGGTGGACAAGAGAAGAAGCCCGCCGCCGGTGATCGCCGTATTACCAAGGATTCGAATGCGCTCCATGACGAGGCTAGCGGCCGAGAGCACGGCGAGGCCTCCGCCGCCACCGGCTGAGTTGTTGAACACGGTGCCGTTCCAGAGGTTGTTGTCGACACCTGTGACAGCGATACCGCCACCGTAACGCGCTGCCGTGTTGAGCGCAACACGTGCACCGTGCAGCGTACTCGAGTAAAGAGAGACGCCCCCGCCATCAGACGTGGCCGTGTTGTGGGATATACTCGAGGTGGTTGCCTTCAAGCTACTGTGTTCGAGATAGACTCCGCCACCAGTCGTCGCCACACAGTCTTCAATATCAACGTCGCTGAAGACCAACTCCGAGTTGGCTGCTGCGAGACCGCCGCCGAGTGAAGACGATACTGCGCCACGAACGGAAACGTGGGTCAGCACCACCTGACTGTCGGCCACTTGGAGGCGAGCGCTGGGGCCAATGCCTCCGATAAGGCGGAGACTGGAGAGTCGCACCACCGACGCTTTGCGAATATCCCACGATGCAAGCGCGCCAGTGCAATTGACGTCCACCACCAGAGCAGAGTCCGGCATAGAAATAGCAAACAAATCGCTGTCCGACCAGGCGGTCGACACCAACGAGGTGATCGTCACGTGCTGGTGTTCCAAGACGACGTTGCACGTGCGCGCGTCCGTGTACGTGCCAGGATACAGGACAATAGTGCCGTTGGGGGGCACGAGCTCGAGTGCCCGAGTGAGTGACTGGAGCGCTTTATTTTGTCTAAGGCCGCCGGTGCCAAGGGTATCGCTGCCAAACCGCTCATCAACAACGATGCTATCGGGCCGGTAGCACGCTGGATGGTGCGGACACACATCGTGGTTGGTGCATCCTTCGCCTGAGAAGCGCGGTCGGCAGTCACACGTGCCGTCATCGCGACAGAGACCATATCGCCCGCACGACGTCGGACATGGTATCGTCAAGGCGTCGAGGGACACGCCTCGTACACCATGGTACCTCAAATGAACGCCCGAGAGCTGAATCGAGTCGTCGGTTGCTAGAATCATCCGGAGGCCAATGCCCGGCGCACGGCTTTGTAGTGTAAATGGCGGTCGAGCGCAGCCGCCTTGCCACATGAGCTGCTCCGAACCGTTTTGGTGCACCTCAAAGAAGGCAACCTTGTCGTTATCGCACTCCATCTCAAACGCATAGACCTACAGAAGCAGACTGACACAAACATATAACGACAAGCTCGTACGTGGAGAAGGACCGAGACGTCAGGCGACGATGGTAGGATGAGCCAGGAGACGTAGGCGTTTGGCTGGTAGGCGAGCGTAGTGTTTATGTGACCGACTTCACCCCCATCGACTACGGTGGAGAGGACCGTCGCATTGGTCTCGGCCAAAAACCGGTTGGGTGCAGCGGCATAGCTTGAGTGTGCGGGTGTAGTCTCGCACTCGGGACACGAAGACGCAAATGACCCGTTGATCTCTCGCCACCAGTCGATACTCGTTGGAGCTAGACCGGTGTCTGTGCATCACTTGCTTGACAATACTGGAAGGTACGTACCACACGCATCTTTCCCGGTGAGCACGAGTATCGCCGGCGCGCTGTTGCCCCACGTCGTCGTCGCCGTCTAAGCATATCTTGGTGTAGTGTTTGTAAAGAGAGATGATGTATGCGTACGACAGAAATGCTAACACGACTGCTAATGTTGCTCATGGGAATGGCCCACGTCGTTGCTGTTGTGATGTGGGGTGGATCCTCGTCGGCGGAAACGACGTAGTAGAGATCATCGCTCTTGGCACCACCGATGTCCAGTGGCGGAGACCAGACCAGTTGGACTGCCTCGACCGTCTCATCAAACGTACCACAGAGGTGCGAAGGTGACGTCGGTGGCGTCACTGGCGTTGTCG
>NW_008246073.1:95594-119763 GCF_000281045.1 Saprolegnia diclina VS20
TTGGTGACGACGAAGTTGTGACCGAGAGTGTTGGCGTCCATGCGCTGCCACCGACATTGGGCGATATCGCTTGCACCTGGACATTGTACGTTGTACCAGGCGCCAAGAGCCCGATTTGCAGCCGTATATGCGTCGCGTTGATCGCACTAACGGCGTAACTTTGGCGATGGAGGCGACGGGCGTCGATAGAGACAGCGTAGAGCAGCTCTGCCGGGGACACACCACCCGTGTCGATTGGTGCGCCAACAAGAATCGAAGCCGCTCCCCCCGTCGTCTGAAGAATGCGTAGTGTCGACGGTGGCGACGGTGGCGAGACGTCCGAAGTCGCAAACGCTGCTGGTGGCGTCCATACTCCTCGACTAGCCGACGTCCGGGCAGCGACTTGAACATGATACGACGTCTTGGGGAGCAACCCCGCAATACTTATGGCTGGCGCTGGCGTCGACAGCAACCGCGTAGTGTCACTGCAGACTACGAGGACGTCGTACGAGATGATGTCTGCGGTCGGCATGGGCGGTGTCCATGTCAGGTGCAGTGCGCCGCCACTGTTCTCGGTAGCAAGCACAGGCAAATTGCAGGGCCCGGGCAAATGTACCGAGTGGGAAGAGTTGCCAAAAGCAACAGCATACAAGGCGTGCCAAACACACGAGCGGTTGATCGCTGCGGGCGCGGGTGCAGGCCGTTCGGCGACTCTCCGTACCGCAGGTAGAAGCGGTAGTGGCGCAGTGGAAAACGTCACCTGCTTACTTTTGTGCGACGTCGCACCGCAGCGGATCGTAGCAACCACAGAAGCGCGATATGCCGTGTTGGGCTGCAGCCCACTGACGATCGCAGTTGTCGTCTCGGACGCCACTGTCTGAACGCTGCTGCTTCCCATGTCAGTGGTAGAAAGGACATGGACGAGGTAGCGGAGAAACCGATGGCCGCCGGTGTCTCCTGGTTGATCCCATCGCAAATGCACGCTGCTTGACGACGGTGTCTCAAGTAAACCGAGGTGCCGTGGCGGCGTCGGTGTCGTGGCCGGCGATGTTGTGATCCGCAGGGACGGCGACAATTCGCTCCAACCCTACAACGTCAGCGACGTGAGATAATTTCCTGGGCAGATGACGACGACCATGCGGTTTTGCGACTGGTACGCTACCGTGTACGTCATCTCGGGCCGTAAATTTGATATCTTTGCGATAGTTGATGCCAGCGGCACATCAATGCGTGTGGTCCGCGCTTCCGAGGCCAAGCGAATTACAACTGCGTGCGCGAGTAGCGGGACACCACCCGTGTCGCTCGGTGGTGTCGTCGCAACCGTGATGCGCCCGCCCGACACGCGAAGTAGAGTTGGCGCCGACGTGGCCGCTGGGCGCGTCGCTGCGACGGTCTCGCACGTAATCAGTGTCGACGCACGTATGCGATTTGAGCGCACGCATTGCAGGGTGAACGTCATGGCGGTTGAGATCAACACGTTGTGCGAGACGACCATGGAATTTGTTGTCCACGGCAGCTCGACACTGGTCGTCGGAGACGTGAGAACATACGTGCCTCCGCTTGCGTTCCTTGGCACCGACCATTTTAGAAGCAAACTACCGCCGGTGCGCGCTCGACACGTCACATTGGCAACGTCCATCTCGATGTTGTCGTGCGCCAGCGTGGACGCCATGATAAATGTCGACGCGACCAAGCGAGCACGGTTCACGGCGTGCACCGTGATGTTGTAGGTCGAGTTGGCCACGAGATTTGTGAGCTGCAACTGCATCGTGTCGGCAGAGACGTGCTCGGTGATCTCTGCGTCACTGCGTAATGCAGAGACGAGACAGCATCGCACAACGTAGGCATGGAGCGGTACGCCACCCGAGCTCAACGGGGCGCGCCACGTCACATTCAGTGTGGTCGACGACGAGTCTGCAATCGCAAGGTCGCGAACCCTACTGGGCAAAGCCGGTGCCGGCGTCGAGAAGGCCACAATAGAGCTCCAACGAAGCGCGCAATCCGTGAGCTGTAGCGCGCTTCGAACGACATGGTTCGATTCCGCGTCGAGGTGGTGCAGCGCGATCTCTTGCGTGTGCGCATCAAACGTCTGTGTGTGCATCGTGCCATTATGCGCCTGCAGCTGCACGAGCAGCGTGTGCGGTTGAGCCCCGTTGAGGTCGAGTGGAAACAGTACGCGGAGGCGAACCGTGCTGGCGAAGACGTGGAGAATTCGCAACCGGGGGCGCGTCGCCGGGCAGCCTGCCAAAGCTGTGCGCACGGCAAAGGTGACACTCGACGTCGAATTGCGCGCCAGCATTTCATGCGCAACCAGACGCCAAGTATACGTCGTACTGGGCTGGAGCCGGGTGTTGATCGCGTCACGTGTGACGAGGGCAGACGCAGTGTGCGCCGTGTACATCTGGCACCGCTCCCAGCGCCCGAGCCGCCACTGCTGCAGCTCGTACCCGATGCGCGCTCGCTGACAGAAGTCTATGGCACAAAGAATATATGAGACATGACCAACTCATCAAGAGTGACGCAGACCTCTGTCGTCGTCTGGAAGGATGAGGCGAAACGCACCGCCGGTGACGTTGGCGATCCGGGGAGCCGATAGCAATGCGCAGTTGTGTGACGCAGGCGCCGTCCTGGCTTTTGGGTACTGGCTCATCGCACAGGTGGGTGCCGTGTAGCTCCACGCGGAGCAGGTTTGCAGCGCGACACAGGCGCGGGAGCAGCGCAGTGCCGACGTTTCGAGCATCGCTATTCGATCACCGAAGCTGTCGACTACACAGATCAGTTGTGAGGTCACTGGACGCAGACGACGACAATACGTGGTGGGGGCTGGTGCAGCGTGATCGGTGTGTCATGCAGCAAGTGGTCGTAAATGTACGTGGTTGGACTTGGTAAAATGCCAAGAACGACGTTGGCCATGGACCTAGCATCTCATTTAACCCTCCGATGCACATGAAGAGGTACGTACAGCCTCCACGAGCGTCGATGGAACGCCACGGTCAGCGGTGCCCGACCCTGCAGCAGCGCTGGCACCAAGATTGCCGCCGTCCACGCTGGTGCAGCGTCAACATATATAAACGTAGCACCAAGCGTGATGGTGAGGTCGCTCGCAGCGGGGCTCGAGAGAACAACTGTGCCGTTCGCTCTCTCGCCAATGCCGATGGTCAGCACCGTGCCGACATCCAGCGAATGCTGCAGCGCAACCTTATGCACCGTCGGACGCAAGCTCGAGACGCGACCACAAAACACCGAGCCGTTCCGAGCCAAGCAGTCGCAATGGCTCTTGCTGCATGATGCAACGCACGCTGCCGGCGACGTCTCGTCGGACACTCGAGAATTGCTCCAAGTCGCGTCGCCAACGATCTCGGCAAACGTGCTGCAGACAGCGCAACCGAGCAATGCGTCATAGCACGAGGCAAAGCCTGCACCGGACGCGAGGCGTGCAATGGCCACGAGGAGGACCCACCACATTTGCCGGACGACGCGCGCGGGACAAGATACGGGGCTCAAATTTGGAAGAATAAGAACCGGCGCCACGGCGCAATCTGTCGTACCATTTCAAAACCGCCTTCTGCTCTGTGCACGAGACTAGAAAAGACCGCCGGTACTAGTGATAGCGCGAACACACTTGTAGGACCTCGTGAGCACATTGATGTCTTCGTGCAGGACCGAATTTTGCTGCGTTATTGTGCGCGCCGCGTCATCATGCGCGGATTGGTTGAAATGCCGCGTACCTTCATTTTTGAACCAATCACATCGCTTCAAGTAGAAAGGGCAACTTCAGTTTGCCGTTTGCAGATGACCGACGACTTTGATGTGGCCGCGATCGGCCTCAACGTGGCGTTCCAGCTCGCGTGGATGACGCTCATGTATCTCATCAGCATGGCGCGTACGAACGGCTCGATGGTCGACTTTGGCTGGCCGTCCGGCTTCACGGCCATGGCTGGCATGTACTACCTCTACGGTCCCGGCATCCATGTGCATCGCGCGCTTCTCTCGGCGCTCTACGTATTCTGTGGCGTCCGCTTCATGTGCGGCTGGGTCTTGCGTGGGCATCTTACGCGCGAGGACCACCGGTGGGACCATTGGCGGGCCCACTGGCGGACGCACGGCGGCTTCTTTGGCTCGCGTTCCGTGGCCGTCAACTTTTTCTGCTTTTACCACTGCCAGTCGCTGACCAACATCGTCTTCATGTCGGTCCCGTTGCACGTGGCGGCTACCAACGCATCGCCCGAGCTCTCGACCTTGGAACTCGTCGGCCTTTGGCTCTGGGTCGCGGGCTTTCTCATTGAAAACATCGCCGACCACCAGCTCGACCAGTGGAAGCAGCGCAAGCTTCAAGGCGGCGTCATGCGCGAAGGCCTCTGGCGCTTCAGTCGCCATCCCAACTACTTTGGCGAGCTCCTCCTCTGGGTCGCGTACGCTGTGATGGCTTGGCCTGCCGCGAGAAGCGTGTGGACGCAGACACTACTGCTCTTGCTGCCGTGCGTCGCGTACTACTACCTCGTCTACTTCACCGGCGCATGGATGGCCGAGCAAGTGTCCCTCAAGAAGCGCGGCGCGCCATACGCTCAGTACCAAGCCGAGACATCGATGCTACTTCCGTGGTTCCCCAAGACGCATCGTGGCTAAGCCATTGAATGACTTTGCTTTGCATCTTGCCCAAACAGGTAAAGTCGGCGGCAGATTGACATCTTGGGGTGGCGCAGCTGTCGATACTGCAACACAGCTTGGGCGGTTGACCAGCATGAAGGCAAAAGAGTAGCAAGTCGTGTCTGCGACCGCTGTGATACGGAGGCGACAAGCTTGGACGTAGGCTTTGCATCGACTTGCAGTTGATTTTGGCAAATTAGCTGAAAGTTAGAGCATACAGCAGCGCGACGTCGCGTGCACAGGTGTTTACTCGTCGTCGTCGGCCATTTCATCGGCCTGGATCGACTGGAGAGCCCACGCGGTCGCCTCGTCGCGGATGTTGTCCGGGACCAACTGGTGCTGCCACTTGGACTCTTCGCAGAGCCAGCTGAGCTCGAGTTCGAACGGGTGCTTGACCTCGTCGTGGAGCACATTCAGGCTACGTGGTCGTGAGCACCCGAGCATCGAAGAATGTGATGTCACGTACATCTTGGCAATGTACTTGATGGCCTCGCGACACGTCATGTCAAAGATCTTGTACTTTTCGATTTCTGTCTTGGCGGCCTGCTCGCCCTTGCCCATGGCGCAACCGCGGAAGCGCTACGAAATCCATAGCATCCTCATCTGTCCATGGAGCATAGAGGTAGCACGTACGTAAGAGACACCCGAGGGCTCGATGACGTTCAAGTAGCACTTGCCCGTGTCCACGTCGCGGCCCGCGAGCATGATCGACGTGCCGAACGGGCGCACCGAGCCGTACAGCGTGAAATAGTGCACGTACTGGCTCATGCGGTCGGCAAGGACCTGCGGCGGGATCGGGCTACCATAGTTCTTCTTGTAGCTCGACGCTTCTTCGCGCGCGCGGTTCACAAGCTGGCGGCCGTCCGCGACGAGGCCGGCCATGGCCTAAGTCACGTTCAATATCTCGACATATCGGTGGCCGTCGTGGACGTACCAAGCCAACATGGCGGTCGATCGCATGGACACGGCGGTGCGTGCCAGGCACAAGCATCTTGGAAAGCAAGATCTTCTCAACGCCCATGACCACGCCGTCCGTGCAGTGGATGCCAATGGCGGTGCTACGTATCGCGCCATGAGAGACCGCATGGCCGCTTTCTGGTCGCCGTACCCGCTGCTCTCGACGGCCTTCTTGGCGTACTCGACTTGGAAGATGCGGCCATCAGGCGAGAAGGTCCCGACGGACAAATCGTACTACATGGACGTTAGGAGCGATCGTCGGGCGGCGGCCTTACCCCTGCACCGGTGCTGCTCATCTACGCAGGCCCAGAGGTCAGTCTCTCGTGCGCGCATGCATGCGGAGGTCATGTACCTTTGATCTCTTGGCGGCTTGTTACGGACTAGCGGCGAGGGGATCTTTCCTCCTCTCGAGCACGTCGGCAAATTTGTTCTAACCCCACAAGAGGGCCCCTGATACCGCAAGGCCATTGGTCAAAATCCAAGGATCTCATTACGTTTGATTGGCTGAAATCCAAGAAAACATTGGATTTCACGCACCTTGGTCAACCTTTGTGGCTTGAAACACCCAACACAGATCCAACCGAGCGACGCCATTTCTGTGATGGTCGGAGCTCGTTCGTGCGTGGGACCGAATGGTATGTCCGCAGCTCTCTATACACATGTTGTTAGATCGTCATTTCTGATGATCCCCGCGAATCTTGTGCCATGGTCGCGCTCCAGTAGAACGAAAATAGGGTGATTTTAGACCATAGACATGTATCGAGCGACTACTTGGCGCGGCCGACGATAAAGTGGTCCGTTCTCCATCTCCATAGATCTCTACCGATGGACCTGGGACTTACCTTGTAGCTCGAAACGTACCATAACTATTCCTCTAGAAGGCTTCGATAGTTAGTCAGTCAGTTAGTTGTTCGATCGTTGTCGCTCTTGTTCGCAAAACGAGGCGCCGCTTCAACTCTGCGCACTCTTGGATCTTGGCGCCGATACGCTGCAATGGCCTTTCTCGACGCGTGGGTCGTGGACAAGACAATGTTTGAGTACGTGAGCAAAGTACGTCGCCTTTGGTCTCTGTCGTAGCATATATCTGCGTGTCTAGGGCGGCTGCTCGTGCTGCGGCATTGCCTCGGCCATGATCAACTTTGCGGCACTGGACGCCCCGTGCTCCGACTGGGGTATCTTCCATCTTGCTGCCATTCGATCGTCAATATGACGTGTCTATAGAGACGGACGACGAAGACCGCGAAATGTTCTCGCCATGGCCGACGTTCATCCACGAAGACGTGCAGAAGCAGCGCGTCATGATCCGGCACCGCCTCAAGCAGCACGTGCATGCGTACGCGACATTTTGGGCCGAACACGGCGCCGCCTTTTCGACGTGGTGGACCGAGCAAACGGCCGCGACCAAGTTTCGGTACATTGGCAGCGAGCTATCTCCGCTCAGTGTCCCACAAACTAGATTGTTTCAGCTTCCAGAAGCCGACGTCACGACCTACGTGCACTCGCACGCGGACGTCCATGGACCCTACGGCATCGTACAAGCGCTTTGTCGATGCGATATCGTGATCGTAGTGGTCTAGGTGCTAGCAACCGTCACGGAGCAAATCAAGCATTTCGCAGGGACGGGGTACGTCGATGGACGCACGGCGGCCGAGGTCGCCTTGGAGCGCCATCTGCAGGTAAACTGCAGCGATTTGCGTCATTTTCATCGCTTGTAGTTTGAAAAAGGCGCGTTTACACTTACGCCCAGCTACTTGGAGCTACCGGCGGACGCGCCAAATGGGTTTTGTGCGCTTTTGCAGCATTTTCTCTCGGGCCCTCGCCTCTTGCCGTCGTCGATTGAAGAGACACATGGTACTTGGCTTGATCGTAAAACCTCTCATGGGGATGTGCAGGCGACAACAACAACAGCGTTGCGACGAGCCGCGCACCCGACGCCGTCCAAGTACCCCTACCCCTTGACATACGACGTGTTATTTCGGTGCTAGAGCTTTCGTTCGGACCGCCGTGTGGTCCGGCTCGTCCTTGCACGACTCTTTGCGGACGTGGTCATTGCCAAGTTCAAGCGCAGTCGGTCGGATACAGCAACTTGATGATATTCATATATGTGCACCGCACAATGCCCATACTAAGATACTAAGCGATGGTATATTCGACGCTCATGCCTCGGCCTTGACGCCTTCGGCCTTGACGCCTTCGGCTTTGACGCCTTCGGCCTTGACGCCTTCGGCCTTGACGCCTTCGGTCTTGACGGTGGATTGGACCTTCCGGCTCTCTTCGAAGAAGGCATTCGGGTGGTTGCCCACGGCGTCGGCGTTGCCGTGCGGAAAGAGCACTTCAAAGTGGCGGCGGCAAGCGACTTGGTAATTTTTGTTTTTCGCAAGCTGCACGATCGCCTCCTTCTCGACTTCGTTGATTCCGCGGAGACTGGCCCGCAAGTGGTATTCATCAAAGTGCCGGAATGGGCAGCCTAATGCCCGCATGCTGTCATCCACGTTGCGCCAATGAGCGTCGTACCGTGGTAGTCGCCGGCTTTCGGAGGGTCGGACGTGATGATCTTCATGCAGTTGTACGGCGTGTAGTCCTTGCGCTTGCCTTCCTTGCCGTAGTTGTGCCGGATGTTGTATGCGTACTTCTTGTTGAAGTCGTCGACATTCATCTTCTTGCAGAAGATCGTGCGCCAGAACGTGATCGCATCGTCCATTTGGAGGCCAATGCCCTTGAGGAAGAGGCCATATTGCATGCGCCCGCCGTGCTTGAGGTGGTGCTGCGTCTTGAGCGCTTGGTGGAGCGACTTCATGCACAGTGGCATCGACGTCGCAGCGAGGCCGTCAATCATATCCGGCGTGATGGCGTTTCCGGACGCGACCGGCGCCGACCCATAGTCGGGCCCAATGTGGTGCTTGGCGAGGTTCTTGAGCACGGGCATGAGCCGGTCGTCGCGCGCCGCGGCCGACCCGTTGAACTTACGAAAGGCCACGGCGAGGTGCTTGGAGAGCTACGTGGCAAGTTAGCACATCGGAATCGAAAGGCGACGTGTACCGTGGATCGAAACCGAGCAAACAAGATCGTGACCAAGTGCTCGAACGGAACGTAGGCCGTACCGGCCTTGAGAAACACCTTGCGTTGGCCAATCTAGCGCGAGCGTGTGAGATGCTGCAACCATGAGGAAGAACGGTACGAGATCGATGGCTTCGGTGAAGGGCACCTTGACGTACACCTCTGGCACGTTGTATCCTTCCTTGATGCTGGCAGCACTGGCGCGGTGCACGGCGGTAAGCTGGGGCTTGAGCGCAGCCATCTCGACGGCCTCGACCTAATATGACAGCACATGTACAATGGTGATGGTGGCACCAGCAACATGGACGTACTTGGTCGTAGAGGAGGCCATGACTCTTCATAAAGTGCATTTTCTCGTCGCGCGAGGCCATATCGAGGCGCAACTTGAAGAGCATGGATTCCTGCGCGAGGAACCACCGCCGCAGCTCCTCCGTGTGGCAAAACGCCATGCGCAAAATGAAGTGCGACAGCTCGTCCTTTACGCGGTCCTCGTCCGTGCGAATCGGCAAGTAGCGGTGCATGGCCTTCTCGAGCTTGGCATCGTCGCGCCCGCGCAGCCGCTGCATCTCGATCGTCTTGAGCATCTGGAGGCGGTCGATCGAGTAGGCCTCGAACTGCTCCAGCGTCACCCCGCTCTGCGGCGGCTCCGTGTACATGGAGAGCGCCACGCGCTGCAAGGTCTTCCGTGGCTGCGCCCGGGCGCCGGCTGTGTTGCCGACGTTCAGCATCTTCCGGCTGCGGCGACTTGGTGGTAAATGGAGCGAAAACCGCCGGGCTTGGCGGCAATTTCACAAATCCACCGCCTCTTTAGTGGAACTGGCGCTGAATGTTCTTGTAGCGAGGGGCACGGGCGGTCACGGTGTTAGCTACCAGCACGCCACTTTATATACAAACCTTATGGAAAGTAAAGCCATCTAGGCTTTACGATTGCGTGTTTTTAGCTGCTGTGCATTTGCCAAATATTGCATTTGACACGCAACCCAAGCTAACCCAAGCATGAGCACGAAAGCCGAGCTCGTGGGGCGGTGACATCGCTACAAGGCAGCGACCGACGACTTCCAAGGATACGCTCGCCGTCACGACAAAAGATGCGGCGTTTCCTTCCAACTTTGAGCGCGCGCTGGTGGCTGAGTCCGTATCTGCCCGGCCAAATCCTCCTCACGAGCGCGTGCTTCTACGGTCGTCACACTGGCGACCTGCTGCTCTTCGACGCCGGTCACGACCGGCTTGCACTACACGTGTACAATGCTCTTCGCGCCGGTGGCTACATGGTGCCCATGGAAGGGCTTGACCGGGCGCTTGATTTTGTGGCCAAGTGCAAGTGCTTGTGGCCGACGGGTATCCCAACAGCAGCACATGGGTCGTTCGTCACGTCCTACGATCTCTCGTGCGGCTCCGCCATCCGCGACGTGGCCACTGCAGCCATGAAGACGTTGCCCGACCATGTGTCCGAGGCGGTTGCAGCCTTCCATGCCCACCACGAGAAGCGCGATCGGCGCAGCAACCTTCAAAAGGCGCAAGGAAAACCCACGACGTCGACGCGCAAGCGTACGGCCATGGCGCTCACTGAGCTCAGTTGCGCGTGGCAGTACATGATTGGCGCTGAGCCGCTGCCTTGGCGCAAAGGTTCGAGCCTACCCGACATGGTGACGCTCCGACGTGTGGTCGACGACGAGTGGCACCGGTTTCTCCATCTCGACTTGATCGCGGTGGATCGCATCTTGATCGACGTAGCCATCGCTATCATGTCGGCGACGGCACCGCGTCTGACGTTACCTGCCCGAGGCGACAGATCCGCTCGAGGTCTATCAGCAAGGCGCGCGGCTCCTTTTGGGGTGGTCCGATTTCCGCGTCGAAAATGCCGTACTCGATGCCGTTGTGAAGGTCCTTGTCGCGGCCGAGACCAAGGGTCGCGACGCTGTTCTCATGCCCAAAGCGCCATAGAAGAGTATATAACCATAGACTTCAAACGTATACTTTGGCGGTGCTATCGGTCCAGTTTTCCATCCGATCGCATATTCAGCAGATCATTCGTCAAAGTTAAAGGCATTGCGATCTCTGTGAGCTGGCGCTAAAACCTCCAAGGAACGGTTCGTAGCAACGACGATAGGGGCGCCAACCTCCGTGCAGTGGCCCGCCTATCTGGCGACGTTGCTGTCCCGTGAATTGAACACTCGTCGCCCTCGCAACGGAAGCCGATGTTTCGGCTTCCGTAGTTCCTACCTCTCGTAAGCGTTCCAGCGCCAGACAATACTGTTTCGTCTATCAAATACCAGCGTGTTGTTGCTCCATGAAGGATTTACTGCGTCTTCTTGGCCTTCTTCTTCTTGGCCGACGGCGTCGTCACGGGCTCGGGCGTCTTGGGCGCCTTGGCCTTGGGCGCCGATTCATTGTTCGTTGGCGCCTTGGTCTTGGCCTTCGTGGGCTTGGTCGGCGCCGTCACAACGGGCGTCGCGACTTCGCGGGTCGTCTTAGGCTTGCGACCGACGAGACCGCAGCAGCCGCAGCACGTAACAAGGTACAACACCGTCGAGAGAACGAAAAACACGGTCGACACTGCGAGGCGAAGCAGCGCGATCGCGATCGGGATGCTCAACAGCACGATCGTCGTGTCGACAATCTTGGTCGCGTACGGTGCAAGGCGCGGGTTCGACTTGAAAAACGCAACCGCGTGCTTGCGCGAGCGCTTGTACACGTCGTGGCTGCGCTTGGCGAGCACGCGAGCCTCGTCCTGGACGCGCACCAAGTGTTGCTTGGCGATCGGCACCTGCACGTCCAAGATGGGCTGCACCGTCGCGTGGAGCTGGTCGAGGAGCGGGTCAACCGTCGCCGCCGCGTGCGTCGTGTAGAGCTCCTGGACCGTCTTGGCGGCCACGGCTGAGTGCGCGACGGCTTCGTCCGCCCACGGCGCCAAGTGAATCGCGTAGAGCTCGTTCACCTTGGACGACGCCAGCGTCACATACCGGTCCGAGTCTTCATACGTCTGCGTCGTGAACGTCACCGCGTTGTCATAGTACGTCGAGATCATGGCCTGGAGCGAGAGACCACCTTCGGCCGAGCGCTTGATAACATCCTGGAGCGACTCGATTTCCTTGGAAGCGGTCGTGAGGTTGGCCTGGAGTGTCTTGACTTGCGTGAGCGCGTCCTTGGAGGCCGCAAGCTCCGCCTGGAGGCCTTCAATGCGGCGTTGGTGCGCAGCGTTGTCCGCTTCCAGCTTCTTGAGCTTGTCGCTGAGCGCCTGCTTGTCCTGGGCCAGCGTCGAGACTTCGGCCTGGAGCTCCGTCGAGACATCGGCCGCCTGCAGCTGGGCGATGGTCGCAACAAGCGCATCCTTCTCCGACGTGATGGCCGCAAGCTCGTTGACAGCCGAGCTAAGCTGGGTCTGGAGACCCGAGACGGCCGATGCTTCTTCCTGGAACTTGGTCTGCACCGTCACGAGGTCGGCCTTGTGCTGCGCCTCGGTGGCCTGGAGCGACGCCACCTCCTTCTGGAGCGAGGCCACTTGGGCGTCTTGGGGCGCGCAGTCCTGCGCGAGGGCAACGGCGGCGAGCGACAGCAGCGGCAGGAGGTTGACCATCGTGAGTGCGAAAGCAAAATGACCGAAAAGACAAGACCTGTCGACTGCGTTCTCTTTTTTAATTTGGCAGCTGTTTTGTTTTGCGCGTGCTATTAAATAGCAGTGATAACGTAGCGCCGGCGTGAGCAATCGAATAAAATACGCGCCAAATGTGGTGATGTTGAAGTGATAAAATACATTTGTGGCAGCTTCCGATTGGCTAAAATTCGGAACCGCCAGGCCGACAATCGCCATCACGGTAGCCCGAGCGCGTTGCTTTCGCAAGCTCAAGAGACTCCTTGAAGCTTCACGCTCTTACTATGGACCTTGGAATGGCCTCTGCCTTGCAGAGAGTAAGGGAATGACGACTTCGAGCCGTCGTCTACGGTACGTAGGAGCGGTGGCGTGCGTCTGTTTTCTGGTCCGGCGACCCATACAAAACCAGAGTGGTTTCCACGGAATCCGCGTGTTTGCATCGACACGTCGGGTTGGGCGGCCACGCGTCCGGTCCTCAGTAAACGGGGTTTGTGCACTGTCTTTCGTACAAATTCGTTGAGACTTGTGGAGAATAGACAATACTGTAGTCCACGGTAGACTTGGACGCCGCAACCATGTAGGATCTCACTTGAGCGCTCGCGAATTGCTCTGTTGGGCTGCGGTGACAAGGTGTGGTTGGTTGAAGAGGCCCTCTTCAACCACACATAACCCTGTATTACAGGGTTATGATTATTCGATCGACGCCATCTGAGGGACACGGAGATGATTTGAGGATGAGTGCTCTACTGCACCGAGTAGATGGGATCTACGCCAAGGCAAAGCGCAAGGACGAGTAAATGAAGAGATCTCGCCAAGGTCGCCTGCCAAAGCAAAAAGATACGATTTCACCACTCAGATACACCTCAATATTGAATTCATGCCGATATTAACTGTGACAGGATTGCATTTTCACGCTTCCTGGCCAGCATGCTCAAGCAGTACGTGACCGAGGCCAAGGCCAAGCTCAAGGACGAGGCCTACGAGGGCGCGCTCGCAGCCAGCGCCAAGGCCCTCGAGCTCGATGGACTCAACTTCCAAGCGCTGCTTTGCATGGGCAAGAGCCACTTCCACCTGCACGACGTATGTACTAGGACGCTGGATCTTGTTCGTCGCCGGGTGCCCACGATTCCTGCATGTAGCCGACCAAGGCCATCGACGCCTACAAGCGCGCAGCGGCCGTCCAAGCCGACGTGCCGTTTGCCTGGAAGGTAATACTGGGTACATCGTCCTCCTCAAGACGACTCACCTCGCACAGGGCATGCTCGAAGTCTACGAGAGCACAGCAGACCACGCCAAGATGCTCGAGCCGCTGGAGAAGCTCTCGACCATCGTTTACGCGTAGCAATGTCCCATGTCGATGGACGCACCTTATGATACGCGTGCATTAGGAATGGCAAGTTTGATCGGTGCCAGAAGATGCAGTTGGACATGGCGATCACCGCGACGCAGGCCAAGGACTACGCCAAGGCGCTCACGTCCTGGCACCCGCTTCTCGTCAAGGAAAAAGCGCGTCCCGAGCTCTTTGCCGAGGAAAACCCGAACGATGAGCTGCCGCCGAGCGTCGACATGTGGCTCTCGGTGCTCGACCTCGTGCAGGTTTGACCGTCACGTCCTCCATCGCGCTGCTTACGCTCGACATATCGAATAGGCAAGCAAGTCGGCGGGTCCGTTCCAAGCGCCCGACGCCGTCTTGTACACTCTGGTGGGCAAGATCCGGGATGCGGCGACAACAACCGCTGGCTGGGTCTGCTCGGACAAGGTGGCGGCTGTCCTCGACGCCTACGCCGACTTGGCGCTCACGCGGCTCGTTCAACCGCAGTCGAATTCAAAGAACCAAGATCGCCAGAGCCTCGATACGATCTGCCGCGATATGATTACGTGGTGCCCAGTCGCCAAACGCGCGGCGGAGATCCTCTTGCTGCGCGCCGAAGACAGCGACGGCGGTTCGGCCGGACCCGCTTGTATGCTTGGTTGAAATATGCTGTCTGTAGCCCTGGACGCAACGCAAACAAGCACGTGCGAGTCCATTTTGCGTCACGTCGACCCGGACAACCTCCTGCTCATGGCACTCGACGGGCTTGCCATGCACGCAGCCAAAGCCTACGTCCCGGTACGTGCTTGATCGACTTTTTCATTGCATTTTCATTCTTCCTTTTTGAAATGGCTCAATGCATGTTGTAGGCGCGGGAAACGCTCATGACGTGCATCACGGCGGGCCCGCACTTGCTGGCGGCGCGCGTCGCCCTGGCTGAGATTGCGATGGTACCGGGCCCGACGTACCAGCCGCAGGTGTGCCTCGACATGATCGCGAGCGCTCAGGACGCTGTGACGTGGCGCTACGACAACCTCTTGACGTCGCCGTCGCTGGCCATGTATGTGGACAAGTTGTCTATCTCGCAATATTGACGCCTCGTCGATAGCTTTGACGAGACCCACTTGAGCTTGCTCTCGGGCGCCGCGTACCGCGCGCTTTACAAATATGCGGACGCTATCGTGTGTTACGAAGGCATCTTGGAGCACGCGCCGCTGCTAGAAGCGCCTGCGATTGGGCTTGCAGAGGCGCATTTGGCCCAGCGCGACGTGGTGTCGGCCGCCAACGCGCTCCAGTTCCTCAGGTACCTCTGTCTGCGATGCATTGTTATCGTTCATG
The DNA here is from genome assembly GCF_000281045.1 of Saprolegnia diclina VS20. NCBI lineage: Eukaryota > Oomycota > Saprolegniomycetes > Saprolegniales > Saprolegniaceae > Saprolegnia > Saprolegnia diclina. Next base: position 110,477 of record NW_008246073.1, read on the forward strand.
GCTGATGGTCTCTTCTAGTGACGAGCCAATGTCCGTCCCGCTCGCGGCGGCGCGAGGCTATGTCTTGCACCTCCAAGGCGACCTCGACGCCGCTCGCCGCCTCCTGGAAGCGGGCAGCGCGCTGACGGGCGACGCCCTCGACCTCGCGTGCCTCAAACGCCGGCTTGCCGACGTGTACTGGGATCTGGACGGCGCGTATCGGCGCGACAAGGCCTATTGCGTCAGTGCGCTTCTCTCAGCGGCGAAACTCGATTCGTTTGACGCTGAGAGCTTCGCGGGCCTCGGTCGCTGGTACCATGACATTGCGATGGACTTGGTGCGCGCAGAAAAGTGCTTTTTGAAAGCGCTCGCGCTCAACCCGCACTGCGAGGTCGCCGGGGTGCTCCTCAGTGACCTCTACGAAGCGCACGGCCAAGAAGATCGCAACGTGCGTCTCTGGACTGACATGACGACGACGATCGAGGGCGTCGTCGCGCCGGTTTGGGCGTTGCGGCGTCTGGCCCAGCACCAATTAAACGCCCACGACGAAGCTGCGATCGCGTCGATGCACAAGGTGCTGCGTCAGGCGCCCTCGGATGCATCCTACTGGGCCGCGCTCGGCCACGTGTATGCGAGCTTTGGGCGCGTCATGGCCGCGCAAAAGTCGTACGCCAAAGCAGTGAGTCTTGGTATGGACACCAACCCGTCTGTGTTGGCCGAGCTCGCGCGTATCGAGCTCTCAGTGGGCCTCTTTGACGAAGCGCTCGCGCATCTCCGCACCGCGGTCGCATACGTGGTCGCCAACGACATTGCAGTCCGCAAGCTCCTTGCGGAGACGTTGTTTCAGCACGCCAAGTTCCTCTGCGGCCAAGGGCTCTACGGCCGCGCGGCCGCTCATTTGTACGAAGCCTCGGGCTTGCTCCATACGTGCTTGGAGACGGCGAGCAACGAGCCCGCGCTGCACAAGCTGCTCGGGGATGTGCACTGCTTTGCGTTCTACTTGGCGCCCGGCGACTTTACTTCCTGGGTCGACTTTCTCAGCGCTGGCACCGCCGCGTACAAAACCGTGTCGAGTATCGAGCCCGACGAGCCCGCAGCGTGGTTGGACCTCGGCCTTGGCTATTGGTACGAAGCCATGGCCCGGGGTACTGTCGACGGGGTGCCCATGGGCAAGCTCGCACTGCAGCACGCCCCGGTGTACCCGCCGTCGATCGATCAGCTGATGCACGACGCGTCGACTGCGTTTGCGCAGGCGCTCGCACTCGAGCCGCTGAACGCACACGCGTGGAATGCGTTTGGTGCGGTGCAGCGCCATATTGTGCTCAAGCACTTTGGCTTTGTGCGCGCGATCACGCTCGCGAACTTGGACTGCGCGTGGGCGAACCTCGGCATGTTGTATGTGTATGCCGGCGCGCCGGCGTCGGCCCAAAAGGCGTTTTTGAGCCTCCAAGGCGTGAACCCCAACAACCCGGCCATGTGGACCGGCTACGGTCTCCTCGAGATTGCAAAGGGCGATGCGAGCCAAGCCCACGCGGCGTACACGTGCGCCCTCCAGATGCGCCTCGATTTGGACGTGCTCTACGGCGTCGCGTCGACCGGCCTTCAGGTCCAAACCACCAGCAAAGAGGCGCTGCCGCTGCCGCAGATTCAGTTTGCGCTGCAAAAGTACCTCGAGCGCGACCCGTTCGAGGCTGCGGCACAGAACGCGCACGGCGTCGTGCTCTCGCAGCTCGGGTTGCACGCCGCGGCGACGACCGCATTGGATGCAGTGACGTCCACCGAGTCGGCGATCCTGCAAGGCAACAAGGTGCGCAACTACATTGCCGCCAAGCAGTGGCCCGAGGCGCTGGCGGCGTGGAAGGCCCTCGAGACGAAGGACGACACGACCAAGCAGCTCTTGGCCGCGCAGGTTCGTGTGCCATCAATGACGATCCCACTTATCTCGCATGTCCTAGATCTATACCGGTTTGAACCGGTTTGGAGACGCACATGCAGCGCTCACGCGCATTCGATCGCCGGCGTCGACCCTCCATGTTGCGCTCGCCACGTACGAAGCCGAGTTCAAGGCGACCCGCGCGCTCTCGCCTGCCTCCAAAGCAGCGCTGCAGGCGCTCATGGAAGCGCACCCGCGCCACACCAGCATCGCCGCAACTCTGGCGCGCGTCGAGCTCGATTGGGTGACGTATTGGGCAACGTCGAACGACGACGAGAATCCAGACAAGGTGTCGGTGCCCTCGGGGCTCAGCGACGCCGGGCTTGCTCCCGCGTGGCTCGACGCAGTGCAGAGAAAGGACGGGTCGGCAGTGTCGATCGCAGCGCTCGCGCAGCTGTTTGGCGCGTCGGCGGCGGTGACGCGGCCGGTCGCGACCGCGCTCCCCGTGTCGCGCCACGTGCACGCGATCCTGGATGCCTTTACGGTGTGGACGCCGCCGCGCGCGACAGCCCAAGCTTGGTACCGCGAGAACCCGCGCGATCCCAACGCGTGGCGGGCGCTTGTGTTGACGCTCTTCAAGCGCTATGCTGCTACTCACGATGCGTCGATTCTCAAGACCCTCGGCCTCTACTTGGGCCTGCCGGTGACGAAGGAAGCGCATTTGACGTGGGAGTGGCATGTGCTCATGAGCGGCTACTGCGCATGGACGCACGATGCGACGAGTGCAAAGACGCACGCAGCGTCGGCGTCGGCGCTGGCGGCGTCGATGCAGAATGCGTCGTTGTACAAGGCGCGATCGGTGGTGTTTGTGGACCCGACCGCAGCCCTCTCGCTCTACCGCACGTCGCTGCGTGGCAGCGCCGACGAAGCTGTGCTGGCCGAGGTCGCGGCTTTCGTGACGGCGCTCGGGTGGCCGAAAGCCGCGATCCGCATCTGGAAGTGTCTGCACCAACTCGACGACAAGTGGAAGTTTATGGCGATCGTCCAGCGCTACGTGCTCTCGCTCAATGTCGAGTCGCCCAAGGTCCTTGCCAAGTACCTCAAGGAAATCCAGAACTTTGTCAAGGACGACTCCGAAACGAGTCCGCGCGCCGAGCTCGTCGCGCAGCTCGTGGCCTTGACGCCGTAACGCAAACCAGGAGTCGCCAGCGTGCGTCGATTTTGAACTGTTGAACATGCATCCCGTTACTGCTGCTTCTTCAGCGACCAAGTGTCTCTTCTGTGCTACAGCTCTAGCGCCCAAGCGTGCTCAGCAACGAGCTCAGCAGTCCCTGCGCCAGACCGACACTTGGTAGTCCCGAGATATGCAGCCGTGGCGCGAATCTTTGGAACTGGCCAATGGCATTGACGCGTGTGGATTCCTATCGTTTGATTGGTCAAAAAGCTACAACTTGTTGCCACGAGCCAAGGACATGGGCGGCAAGGTCTTTGTACGGCCCGTGCCCGATGGCGTCGAGGACGACGAGCTAACTGCGATCTTCGACCGCTTTGGACCGATCACATCCATGCACATTCACACGCTCAAGGCCGACATGGAGCCGCTCGTGCGCCACGCCTACATCGTACGACCATCGCGGCGAGAGAGCGACGACGACGTATTGCCCGTAGACCTATCTGAACGACGACGACGCCGACAGCGCTGCGCGGGCCATGCACCAGCGCGAGATTGAAGGCGAGCGCGTGAGCGTCCACGTGGTCGCGCCACGTAAAACGCAGCGCACGGCCAACGTGATCGACGGCGGGTACTTGACATCCATCACCTTTGCCTTATCCTGCCATGTACTAGCGCGTACTACATTTCGCTCAACAACTTGCCGCCTTCGGCCACGTTGACCAAGATCAAGCAGTTTCTGCACTCGGCGGGCATCACGAGCAAGCGGGTCGTGCTGCATCGCGCAGACCTGGCGTACGCAACGCTGCTCTCCAAGGCGGACGCAGAGACGGCCGTGCGGGCCCTCGACTGTGAGCGCCTCGACGGCGAGCGCATCTACCTCGAAGAGGTCGCCTACATCCCCCGCCGACCTGCCGATTCATAATACCGAGTGTTGATTGTATGAGGGTTTTCGACTCGTTTGCTTCTTACACGGTCGCGTCCTGCGCACCGAGCGACTGGACGATGCAGTAGGTGTCGTTCGGAAGGCACAGGACCGTGTAGCCATTCGCGCCTTCGAGCTGGAACCCGTGGTCCCGCCGATGGCCCTTCTGCCACCATGACGCGACGGTATCCGGGAAGCCCCAGACACTCACGGCCGCCAACGGGGCGACGCCGTCCGCGACCTGCTTCTTGGCATACTCGACGGCTGTGCGCACGAGCGTGTCGGGGATGAGACCGCGCCACCGAAGACTCACGGCGCGGCCCGGCGTCGTAGCCTCGACCGGCGACACGTAGGTGGAGAGGTACTCGTCTGAGAGCGGCGATAAGAGGCGGCAGGCGACCAACCCGAGCCATTCGTAGACAGCAGCAATCTCGTTCCGATCGCAAGTCGTCGAGATTTGTGCCGGGAGCGCGATCGCTGCAAAGGCCTGCACCTGGCTCGTGACTTCGATACGCTTGCGGACGCTTGCATCGCTCTCGTCGTCGACGGCGTCATTCGCGTCGGTGATGGCGATCGTCTGGAAGCTGCCGCGGCCATTAACCGCGCAAATGAGCAGATCGAGCGGCGGGAAGCGCGCGACGCAGGCGAGGACACGCGCGCGGAACGACGAGGCCGCGTCGACCATGTTGTTTGCATGGAGCTCGATCACGACGCGGTACCGCCGCCCGTGCAGCGCTTCGCCCGACGCCGTTGCAATCTTCTCGCCGACAAGGCCAAACTGCGTGTACGTCTCGTGATCGAGCACGAGCACGAGGTGGCCTAATATTGGATGGTGCGTTAGAGGTCCAGACGCAGGAGGAAGGAGAGCTGCTACCACTGGGAAAGAGGCCGAGCGTGTTGGCGCCGTCAATCGGTGCGTTCTTGAGCGTCGCGTAGTAGCGCAGCTCGGGCTTGGCCAAGCATTCCTGCAGCAAGGCTAGCGGTGACACGCGCATCGCGTAAAAGAAGAAGCCTTCGCGGGCAAGCGGCCCAACGCTGCCGGGCGTCGCCGACGGCAGGAAGACGTCGACTTGCTGGTTGAGCGGATGCGCGTCGACGAGGTCCCATGCGCGGCTTCGTGGGTCGCTCCATGTCGACGTGTGCACGAGGTGCCGGTTCAGCGGCAGGGCGGCCATGTGGATCATGCAAAATGGGTTGCCGGTTGCTTGACATCCAGCAACCGGCCCGCGACTGTTATTTAAGTTTAGAAATAGCAATAAAAAGCGCTCGAAATGTTGGTGACATGTTCACATCATAGTTCTGCTGCACTAGGAGCACCGAGTTCATGCATAGGGTTCGCCCGGTCGCGTCATGAAGCCGCCTCGAGGTAAATATCGAGGACCGCCAAGGACCTTGGTCTCGTGCGACACCACAGATAAGTGTCAGTTCATGCATAGGGAAAGGGTTTACAAAGCAAGGTGATGCAAAAGGAATGTCAGTCGACGACTGGGCCGTTTCCAAGCAGTGGAAGAGGTTTTCCGCACAAGTCCGAGCGATCCAGATTATCAAGATACAAAACGGAAACGCAAGATCCAAGACCCAAGATCCAGGCGCAGAGCAAGCGAGCTCAAGCCATTTCCAAATTGGTAGTCAAGTAGCTAACCCGCCTCGCCCACCACTGGCACGGCGGACACCAACACGGTTGTTGCCCCCAAGTAGTTCGGTCTTGATTGAGGAATGGTTAAACGCTAAGCAGTGGCGTGACGGGTAAAAGACCTACAGCAACAGTACCATGGTACTTCGGGCGAGTCGGGTCTACGATGAAGAAGACAAAGCATATGCTCACGGCGCGCGGCGTCTCGGACGCCGAGGTGCTGCGCCATACGGCGGTCATGCAAGAGTATTGAGCACCAACGCGTACCAGACACAAAGCCCGCGAATCTGGCTCCGTGCTATGTCGTCACCCCAACGTCTTCCTGGTGGCGTCGCGAGCACGTAGATATGCGCGTAGCCAGCGACGTTTGGGTTGGTGGTCACCGCCGCGTAGATGGTCCGTAGCAACGCCCAGTCAATGCTCATTTCGTCCTGATCCACGGCCGTCTTGAGATAGTACGTGTAGACGCACCGATCTTGGACAAAGATGGCATCGACCGCGTTAAACGACGCCGTACCGTGAGGCAACCAGTACGTCGCATTCCCCAAGGCGGTCGCGAGGTACGCAAGGCAGGCGCCTCTTGTCTCTCCACGCGATACGACCTTGACGCGCACCGCCACCACCAACGGCAACAACAGTGCGATAGATAGCTCGAGCATACCGTCCGACGCCAGCTTGTGGATCAATGCTTCAAAGTGGAGGCTGTGCAGCGACGCATTCGTCGATGTTTCCGTCGACGCGAGCAACGCAGCAAAGCGCTTTGCAGGCGTGATTGACATCATCCGCCGGAGGAGGACGCGGGCGTCGACCACGTCCTCGTTCAAGTCAGCGAGCACATAGTACTTGTACTTGGTCACGTCCTTGACGTACTGGTACGTGACCGGTATTGACTCGGTACATCCAGGGCTTGCATGCCGAGCGGGTGCAGCTCGGGCGACGTGCCAAACAGGCGCACGTTGCCGCCAGAGTACGCACATCGCTCGTCAAAAGTGTCCACGACTGCTGCATGCGCGCAGTGCCTCTTTGGACCATGCGGGGAGCACCAAGACGGTGCGCACGTTGGACCGGTACGGCCGCACTCGGCATCCCCCTTCCGGCATGGTATAAAATGCCACGTCGGGGTCCGGTATATCGTGCGACGGCGAGACCAAAAGCACGTGGTGGTTGCGAAAGGGAGCCAGTGGCGCCTCGTAGCGGACAGTCCACAGCGAGTAGTCGTCGGCGACGATCAGAAACTTTGGGTTGGTGCCTTCGTTCTCAAACAAGAAGGCAGTGACCAGAGGCGCCAAGTCGCTTCGGTTCGAGAGCGTGTGCGTCGTGACGTAGACGCCCCGAAACCACGTGATCACGTCCGACGTGTGGTCGGTCGTGCCGGCCCGCGCGAGGAGGATATGGTAATCGTGGTACACGGCAAGGTGCGCGCAGAGAAGGAGGACGAGCACCGACTTGCCAACGCCAGATGAGCCCAAAAGCACCAGACACAGCATCAGAGGACAGCGCTGCTCCGCGTCGACGTAGCTCTCGCCATCCGAGTCGGACGATGCGAGGAATCCCATGGGAAGGAAGGAGCATAATACTCATGCAACGCACTGAGCATTACTGAGGCGGGCGCTTTGGCGTCGACATGGCCCGACGTGTAGTTGACGAGCAAGAGGTCCCACAACATTCGCATCTCCTTCCGGACAAAGACGGCTGGCGGGATGTTGCCGTAGCCGGTCAGAACGCGCACGAGCATGTCCGTCTTCAAAATACGGCCGATGCTAGCCGCCTCCAGGTCGGGAACGTCGGCGTACGTGAGAATACGTTGCAAGCGAACCCTTCAGCCCGGGGCTCTAGTCCAGAGGTCGTCACAACCCGCTTCAATGGAAAAAAGAGATGATACCGAGTCCAGCATAGTCTGATATCGATCGAGGACGCTTCGTTGCGACTAGTTGTGTCAGCTGCCGTGCCTCGCCCTTGCCAAGCGTTTGGTACTGGGCGGCGCAAAGTCGAGGATGTCCTTCACGGTCATCTCGACCTTTTTCTTGCCTTGAGCAATGCACCAAAGATGCATCGTGTTCGGTGGCTGCGTCCACGACGAGCCGTCGAGCGGCAAGGCCGAGACGTCGAGGGGCCAGTACTGACAACCCAGTTGAAGCTACTTGTGTGAATTCTTTTGTCTCCACCCATCACATCAAACCAAGTAAAAACCACCCCGTCAATCGTATTTCAGATCGGATTCTGTACGGCGGGTCCCGTGCGATTGCTTTTGCAAAAGTACGCATCTACAAGGGGCAGTGTACCCTGTTGTGCGGGCTACCAGACGAACGCCCGATGCTCGTCATGTAGGTGGCATGTATTTTGATTTCAGACTTTCGGTTTGACGACACACAACCTATTGTAGGGACGGCGCTGAGCGCCGCGGAAGGAGTGTGAATCGGAGACCGACGCCCGAGGCGCCAAAGGCCGGACACAGCGTCTTGCCAAAGACATTGCGAAAGGCGATGCCGAGATACTCGCGGTTGCGGTAAAAGCTTAGCGTCCCCCGGTCCACGTCAAACTCGACGCCGAGCACTTCGCCGTTGACGCATTTGGGGCCGTACGCTTCGGAAGTCATGTGCACCTTCTGGCCCGAGGCGACAGCGACGCCGTAAAACAAGCCCGTGCTCGTCACGCTGGTATTCAACGGCATGTCGGTCGTGCCAATGCCGACAAATAGTCCGTCGCCGCCTATGGTTTCGTCCAGGCGCACTTCCCAATAGGCGATGCCGGATCGCAGCGCGTCTTTGGCGACCACTGCGCACACGCCACGGGCAACCTGCACGATGGATGGCAGTGTGAGCTGGGACGATGCATGCAGCGTCTCGGACGCGGGAATGCACTTGCTTGGCTCGAGCGTAGTCTTGTCGCAGGGTCTCGTGTCCAAGTGCAGCGCCAGCGCCATCTTGCCGAGCTGCAGTAGCGGCGCGATTACCACAAGCAGCGGCTGCAGTGATCGAAAGATACATGGGTTGCTATCCGTCAACCGATGCCGACCACCGACGGTTGGCTGCAGCACCGAAATGGTCTCGGGAAAAAGAGGCTCGCCCAGCGCCTTGATGATGCAAGCTCGGAGGTCGTTGAGCGAGCAGTCGAGCGCCACGTTCACGTCAAAGTGGCGCACCTTGGACGTGAGGCAGGTGGCCCGGAAGGTATGGCGCGGTGCCACATCGCTGGCGCGCATGTAGCCGCGACCCCACGGCAGTACGACAGCAGTTCGTGAGGCGTCGGGCGACGGCGCGGCTGCTTCGAGAGCACCGAGTCCGTACGGAGTAGCCACTGCAAGCACCATGCTCGGAAAGCCCACAAATGCGACATTATCGTTTCGCAACCGGACAAAGCCGGCCGGATAACCAACCTTGGCGCCATTTCGCAGTCAGCGCGACCCTTCGTTGCGTCTTCTCTCAGTATTCCCTCAAAATGCTCCTCAAGACTGGTTTTAGGCTGCTTGTCATCCAACCATTGCAGCACCAATGCGCGCGTCTGGTGTGATGTCCACTGCACTGGTCTGATCAGAGTTCGAGCTCCCAGAGCTCCAGAGGCACTCGAATAATCACCTTGTATCAGATCACCAACTGCTTTGCAGACTCCAACTGCACCAGAACGAGATATACACGCGAATGGCTGGAATTTCATTGTTAGACGACGACGTTGGACATGTACCGCGCCGTAGAGATCGCGAGGACGA
>NW_008246073.1:120403-131330 GCF_000281045.1 Saprolegnia diclina VS20
AGCGCGCTCTCGCCTTGGATGTTGACCGTGGACCCGATGCTGAGCTTGGTCTTGCGGCACGACGTCTTGCACTGGCCGTTCTGGCCCGTCGACCCCGACGTGTACGGGTAGTCGGCTTCGGTGCAGATGCCGTTGGCCGAGATGTAGTCGAGCGCCTTCCAAGGCCAGCCGCCCTGGCAGCCTTCGCCCGAGCTCGAGTCGCAGCTCACGAGTTGCTGCTCCGAGAGGTCGAGGAGCGACCCCGTCGCGAGACAGTGCGCCTGCTCGGCCACGGCCACCGACGAGAACGTCCAGCACGACCCGCAGTTGCCCTGGTTCTTCACGGACGGGTTGCACTTGTCGGCGCTCCAGTCGATGCCAGCCGCTTCGGCCTGCTCGATCGTCAAGTCGCGGGCGACCGTGTCGGCGCGCAAGCGGCGCTCGGGCTGACCACGAGCGAACGACCCCTTGACGTACTCGGCAAACTCCTTCTCCGTCAAGAGCACGAACGGGTTGTTGGTCGAGAAGCGCGCCTCGGGGTGGTCGATGTTGAGCTGGTCCACGATCTTCTTGGTGGCCGCGAAGCGGACGATCTCGTCATCCGACACGTCCAGAGACTCTTGGTTGCTGCTGGGCTTGGCCAGGCCTTGCTCGATCGCGACTTTGCCGGCTTCCGTCGCCTTCCACGCCAACACTTCGGTGGCGAGCGTGGCGCGCTCGTCGTTGCTGAGCTGCATCGCCGCCGCCGACGTCGCGGCGAGGGCCATCGTGACAAAGGCGGTCTTCATGGTTGTGGTGGTGGTAGTGGTGTCGGAGACGACGCGAGTTGGAAAATGAGCCGATCGAAACGCAAGATCGAGCGAGGCGCCTCGAGACGGCGATGCCGTTGCGCGATCCGTGGTGCGTGAGGCAGGGCTAGGTCTCGAACATGGGACATCTCTGTCTGAGTCGAGGAAGCAGAATCAGATTATGAAGGTTAAGAAGGACCGTTGTTTTGTGCATGAGCAACGGACGGGAATGCGTTCGTTTGCGTAGTTAGGTACTATGGGCTCAGAAATAGTTGCTTTCATGCTTGGTCAGAGCGCTCGACGAGGAGCCCAAACGAATCATCTGTGTTGCGTTCGCTGGCGAATTGACTAGCGTGGGATATTGGTAGTTGGGTGAACTCAGATGCGACCAGCGTCAATGATGAAGTCGTCCACACATCGTAGAACCTCAAAGCACGAGTGAAGATGCACACCCACAAATCTGAATCGACGACTTCGCAAAGCCTTGAATGTTGCGCGCCGCTGCTTTTATAACACTTTGGGCGGAGAGAACGTGAACTATTTTGTACTCTAGTATAGCCTCGTCAACGGGTGATCAAATCCCGTGCCCCACTGGCATACACAGACCATGTATTACCCATTCGTCGCATCTCACGCTGGGGACGATTCTAACAATTCGTTAAAAGCTGCCAATACCGCTGTTGTCGAGCGCTCTTCAACGCCTGTCGTCGACTCAGATGAGCGATGACGGATGCCGCAAACGAAAAAGATAACGCGGCAAGACCACTGTCTTAAATCCACCGGCGCGCGTTTCGTAGACGCTGCCAAAGTCACAAGCCAACGCCAGTGATCTAGAGTGGGATCTGTGACGTTACGATCTGAGTTGGTGGACCTGCGTCTGAGTTCATCAGATGGGCGCTTCCCACGAACAATACACAGTACCTGGCATATTGTCAAAGACACTGCAAATAGTGCACTTTTATATTCGGTTTGCAAGTGGGTTCCACTTCTGTACCTTCCCAATAGTTGCCACGTCGTTTGCGAAACCCGCTTCCTCAGAAATGTTGACTCGGCAAAGAGAGTCGCTATTCCCAGTCATATCTGACTAGGGCCTCGCCAGACTAGCTAGGGCTTCATCTGAGTTGCTAGTCATAACAGTGAGCTTATCAATGTGCACTAGCGAGTTCAAGCAATATCGGAAAGTAACGTCCTCAAATGTAGATTTACTATCAAACAACATCGGTTCCCTTCCGCATCCTCTCCCAACCTATGCACACTAGCAATGCATTCCCGAAAGTGGAGACCTTCCCAAGATTCTAAATCTGAGCCGCGTTTCACCCACTAAACTCAGACAGAGATGTCCCATGTTCGAGACCTAGCCCTGCCTCACGCACCACGGATCGCGCGACGGCATCGCCGTCTCGAGGCGCCTCGCTCGACCTTGCGTTTCGATCGGCTCATTTTCCAACTCGCGTCGTCTCCGACACCACTACCACCACCACAACCATGAAGACCGCCTTTGTCACGATGGCCCTCGCCGCGACGTCGGCGGCGGCGATGCAGCTCAGCAACGACGAGCGCGCCACGCTCGCCACCGAAGTGTTGGCGTGGAAGGCGACGGAAGCCGGCAAAGTCGCGATCGAGCAAGGCCTGGCCAAGCCCAGCAGCAACCAAGAGTCTCTGGACGTGTCGGACGACGAGATCATCCGCTTCGCGGCCACCAAGAAGATCGTGGACCAGCTCAACATCGACCACCCCGAGGCGCGCTTCTCGACCAACAACCCGTTCGTGCTCTTGACGGAGAAGGAGTTTGCCGAGTACGTCAAGGGGTCGTTCGCTCGTGGCCAGCCCGAGCGCCGCTTGCGCGCCGACACGGTCGCCCGCGACTTGACGATCGAGCAGGCCGAAGCGGCTGGCATCGACTGGAGCGCCGACAAGTGCAACCCGTCCGTGAAGAACCAGGGCAACTGCGGGTCGTGCTGGACGTTCTCGTCGGTGGCCGTGGCCGAGCAGGCGCACTGTCTCGCGACGGGGTCGCTCCTCGACCTCTCGGAGCAGCAACTCGTGAGCTGCGACTCGAGCTCGGGCGAAGGCTGCCAGGGCGGCTGGCCTTGGAAGGCGCTCGACTACATCTCGGCCAACGGCATCTGCACCGAAGCCGACTACCCGTACACGTCAGGGTCGACGGGCCAGAACGGCCAGTGCAAGACGTCGTGCCGCAAGACCAAGCTCAGCATCGGGTCCACGGTCAACATCCAAGGCGAGAGCGCGCTCCAGTCGGCGCTCGACAAGCAGGCCGTCCAGGTCATCGTCGAGGCCGGCAACAACGTCTGGAAGAACTACCAGAGCGGCGTCGTCAAGTCGTGCCCTGGCTCGCAGTCGGACCACGCCGTGCTCGCGGTCGGCTACGGCACGCTCAGCGGCGTCAACCACTTCAAGATCAAGAACTCGTGGGGCACGTCGTGGGGCGCCGGTGGCTACATCTACTTGCAGCGCGGCGTCGGCAGCAACGGCATGTGCAACGTCGCCGAGCACCCGTCGTACCCCGAGATCAACACGACGCCGACGCCGACGTCGCAAGACCCGACCGATGGCCCGACCGATAGCCCGTCGCCGTCGACCAAGACGCCGTCCCCGACCACCAAGAGCCCGTCGCCGACCACCAAGACCCCTGTGCCGACCACGAAGAAGCCCAACAAGTGCCACGGCTGCACGGGGTGCTACTACCCGGATGGCGACGAGTGCTACAACGACTATGACGCCGAGTCGTGCCAAGACTTGAGCTGGGACTACGGCACCATCTGGTGCGGCAACTAGGCGCCAACACGGTCGTCGTATGTGTGTGCACACAATTCGTCCTCGCGATCTCTACGGCGCGGTACATGTCCAACGTCGTCGTCTAACAATGAAATTCCAGCCATTCGCGTGTATATCTCGTTCTGGTGCAGTTGGAGTCTGCAAAGCGGGTTGGTGAAGCTGTTGGTGATCTGGTGCCAGACATTAGTTTTGTAGTGCCTTTATGGCAACGATGGCTACACTTGTCGTGAGTCTCTGACGCCGCTCGTTTGGATTAATTTATAAAATCAAGACCGCGGAGGGCGACGCTTCTAGCATACCAAAATGGGAATAAGAAAAAGACTGCAGGTAAAGAGTAGAGAGGATCGATCTACGTACGGGCGATGGGGGGCCGCTTCGAGCGCGAGCGACGTTGGCATTTCGAGATGGTTGATCGATGCGTCGGGTACCACCTCCGACAACTATATCAGACCACTTGTCGGGAAGGATCCAAGGCGACGCAACGATGGAATATGCGACCATGGACGGTGTCGGAATGGCGTCGGAAGGGTAAACGTCGGGGGTGTCGCCGGTCGTGCGTAAGCGGCAATGAGCTACCGCCAATCCACTATGAAGCGTGTACGAGGAGAGCTCTCGGCAGTTGTACGCGCGTCCTGGGACGCCCCGACGATACCGCAGACCAGTGGGATCTCGTTATAGCGCGGGTATCTTCCGCAACTATACGCCCTGAGTCTGTATATTGAGGCTCAAGAAGACGACGCACTGTGGAGCTCGTGGGCGATGATGCGGCGCTGGAGTGGGCGCTTCATGTGCAATGAGCATAATGGGGCGGCCTGAACCGAGAAAGAACTGCCAAAACACTACTTTTTGCTGGCAACCCCTGGCATTTTTAGTCACTTGCAAAAATGTCAAATAACGTCAAAATTACCGAATCTGTCCACCCTGGGTCTAGAACCATCTCTTGGTCAACTGGAGGATCGTGGTTCTCATAGTTAACAATCTTCTTTGACGATGACAGCGCACTTGGTCCCGTGCCCACCGACTGGCGCGACTTCCCGACGTGGCTGCTGACGTTCTTGTCTGTCGCCGTCACGCGCGGTCTGGACGCGTACTTTACGGCGCCAAACTCGATGTGTACACACTCGTATCACGGCAGCTCAGATGGTCACCTTCAAGATGCCGCTCGCCGAGCTCCGCGCCAACGATGTGCGCGATGCAAAGCAGCTGCTGCTCACTGCTGTCGACGGCGCGATCTCCGAGAAGGTGTAGCACGGTGTTGGCGGGCTGTACGACATGTGGATGCGCCTTTGCACCCTTGCCTGCAACCATGATAGGCTTGCAGGCAACGGTGCAAAGGCACATTCACAAGCGTCGTAGGGCGACGACAGAAGAGCCAGACGAGCCCCCGCGCCGCCGCCTGCGCAGCCACGGCCCGGCGAGCGAAAGAAGAAGAAGAAGGAGATTGCTAGTCTCTACGTATGCGAAGTCTTTGTGTAATTATGGAGATAACGCGAAACAAGCTCGAATACAGCTCTGCGTGCGTGCTTGACGCCGGTGGAACAGGGATAGTTTCGTGCGGAACGCGTGAAGCACGCGTGAAGCAGTGTTTTTGTCCAAGGCCAAGCAATTGCGCCTTCTTGAGCCGCTTCGCCGGACCGCCATCTCGCTTAAGATGGCGGCGCAGTCAGCTCGCTAAATTCTGCAAGGCGTATCCACAATGATCGAAGACCAAGCCAACAGGCTCGTTTGCAATTTGCTCGTCCAGCTCCATTCCTCGTAGCTACAGTGTACATCACGCATTTAGACCCACCCACCAGTCTTTTCTTGGACGGCGGCGAACCCCAACACGGACTCTGTTCGTCTTCCCATGCACTTGCGCTTTAGCCTCGGGGACGAAAGCCGATGTACCTGGCGGCGGCTTTGTACTGAAGCGTTGCCTCCTCGTGCACGCCGCGTGGCAGTAGGGACGGCTGGGAATGTGATGTGGCGCTCTGGCGCACAGTCTTGCTGTAGCATGTAGTGACTCGGATGCTTGCCACCAGGGCATGCTTCGATGCGCTGTTGGATTGGTCGCCCATCGGCCCAACTCAACACAACACTGCTCGACAGCTGAAATCCGCCTTTAGGACGCTAGAGACGTCGCCCAATCGCCGTTGGGCTAGGATCTACTCGGCCTAACACACCACAACACTGCTCAACAACTGAAATCCGCCTTTAGGACGCTAGAGACGTCGCCCAATCGCTAGATTGGTTTCATTGGTCGAAATGTGATGCAGCCTTTCATTCGGCATTTGCCGATTGCATCAATTTACGGATATTCTGTTGGTATCCGGCGTTATAAATTGCGGCAGATGCCGAAATAACGGTATTTTGGATCATCATTTTCAGATCGGATCGCGAGGGACGGCGATGGACATGGCGGCCCAAGAGGGAAATGTTCGACCCGCGACGACCCATGAGAAGAAGGGTACGAAGATCATGGAGATATCTCCGAGGTAGACGTCGACGCATGTGATCCCAGACGAGCTCTATGGGGTGGATGACGTGGACGCTGTCGCCCAGCGATGTCGGATGCTCGAGGCCGAGGCGGTACTTGGAGACGTATACGTTCCATGCGCGAACGAATGTGTAGATGCACCGGGTCTTGAAGCAGCAAGAGGTCCGAGCTCGGATCCGCTCCTTTCGACTTGCTATCGCTCGGGCCGAGGTCGAGCACGACAAAGTACGAGGATGCGAGGCCAAGTACAACCTGAGCTCATTCTGCTCAAGACAAGCGAAGACGTAAAGGCCTTGAAGGGGCGGTACTACGACGCAAGGTACGGACGAGCTTGCACGGGGCAGGTGTTGAGAACGCTTGTAGACGGTCTTTTGTGGGCTTGGTGCCAGCCTACTCCCTCGAGGCGGA
The DNA here is from genome assembly GCF_000281045.1 of Saprolegnia diclina VS20. Lineage (NCBI taxonomy): Eukaryota > Oomycota > Saprolegniomycetes > Saprolegniales > Saprolegniaceae > Saprolegnia > Saprolegnia diclina. Next base: position 126,851 of record NW_008246073.1, read on the forward strand.
GACAGTACGTCAACAAACGACCTGCCGGTGGTCTACGCGCTAATATTGCAGATGATCGAGGACATTCTCGACTTGGCCGACAAGCCCAAGACTTTGCAAGGTACGCAGTATCATCTTTACTCTTAAGACCATCCATCGATGCCATGTAGCGGAGCTCGACGCCGTGCGCACCAAGAAACTCGAGCTACAGCAGCAAGTACCGTGCTCCTTGCCATGCATCTTGTGCAATGCAACTTTCTTTAGCTTCTCCTGCAAGAGAAGAATTGGACAGCGCTTACGAAACTCAGTTCGGGTCAGGCTCATCGCGTCGTGTCGCTCGAGAAGGAGATCCATGACCTTGAAGCGGAGATGACGCACATGGACGAGCAGTGCCACATGTCCCGCATGAGCCACCAAGACTGGATGAACAAGATCCAAGCGATTCGTGATCAGGTGTCTCCCATTAATTGTTTCCATTGAGATCTCAACCACCACATTGTGCCCAGGAAGCGCGAGTGAAGAAGCAGGCGTCGCGGCGTACCAAGTTGGCACCCCACACGACCAAAGCGACACAGTCCAAGTCGACACGCAACGTGACATCGCCGTACACCAAGTCGCCACTCCGACGTCGCGGCTCCCGTGCAGTTGAGCACACGACCGCCGCCGACCTCATCGAGTCCCTCCAAAAGCGGCGCTACACACCGGTACCGTCAAGCCCTCGCAAGCCCAAGAAACTCGACGACGAAGGCTATTAGTTTTTGCGACGCGTCATGTGGTCGTAAATAACAACCTGCATGTACTCGGCGGTCTTGATTTCGGTCCGAGTCGAATTGTCGCCCGGGTTGGCCTATGAAACTCCATGAGTGCAGCCGCCGCATCAAGCTACGTACTTTGGGGTCCACGTTGATGACCTTGCGATCGCGTTTGTTCTTGAAAAGCAAGCCCGTCTCGCTGTCCGCAATGACTTGAAAATTGGGGCTCGAGTTGGACGTGCAAGTCTGCGTCTCCCAGTTGTAGTAGCTTAAGTCGGAAGGTTTCGGCAAAAGGCGCTTCTTCCGCTCAAAGTATGGCTCGAACGGCTCCGACTTGAGACGCAGCGCATAGTCGATGTAGCCGCTCACTTCTTGGCCCTTTGGATTACGGTCTCGGATAAAGATGATCGACTATCCAGCGGTATCCATCAAGTTAGGAGCCCGATTCGTGTCCATATACTACCGTGAGCTTGCCGTTGCGAACCATCTCTTCGCGGCTTGCGAGCGCCGAGAGGAACGGCAGCTGGGAAAAGTCTTTGCCAGCGCTGGCAAGCTGCTTGGGCAAGTTGGTCTTTTGGGCGTTCCGCTCTCGCTCCGTCTTCTTCCGCGCCTCAAAGTCTTCGCGCCGGAGCGTCTCGCCCGTGCCGCGGTACCCGAGCTCGATGAGCTGCCGCGCGAGCTCTTCGTCTTCGAGGTAGAAGAGGTCCGTCTCGCTGATCTGCGAGTCCAAATAGTCTTCGTACGTGGCGTATGGGTCGAGCGAGTCGCTCGTAAACTGGAAGTCCGTCGGCGGGTCGTGCTCGGTCATCGCGCTCTCGAGTTCGATGCAAACCGACACGCCGTTTCTCAACTACCCGAGTAATTCACGGTTCCACCCGAAGGTCATTATCGTGGCACATATTAATCAATCAATCTCGGTGAATATCGACTACGGATCTCACAAGGACACTTGCTACTTCGCTAGTTGTCCGCCGAGGACAATTTAAGCATTTCCTAGTCTAGCAGCTACGTGATACTCTCTCGTCGATTGTGGGGAGCGTAATGCACCAACGCTACACCACCCACGCAGTCCGAGAACACAAACATCATGTGTATTCAAATGTGGACAATGACATCGATATGCACAAGTCACCAACGAAAGAGCAGAGACGAAGCACCACAAGACGCCTAGTTGCCGCACCAGATGGTGCCGTAGTCGCCGCTAAGATCTTCGCACGTCGCCGCATCAAAGTCGTAGCAGCCGTCACCGGCCGGGTAGTAGCACTGGCTGCAGCCGTGGCACTGGTCCGCCGTCGGCGCCGGCGTCGGCGCGGGTGTCTTGGTCGGCGGGTTTTGCGACGTGGGCGTCGGCGACGTGCTAATCTTGGGGTACGACGGGTGCTCGGCGACGTTGCACATGCCGTTGCTGCCGACGCCGCGCTGCAAGTAGATGTAGCCACCGGCGCCCCACGACGTGCCCCACGAGTTCTTGATCTTGAAGTGGTTGACGCCGCTGAGCGTGCCGTAGCCGACCGCGAGCACGGCGTGGTCCGACTGCGAGCCAGGGCACGACTTGACGACGCCGCTCTGGTAGTTCTTCCAGACGTTGTTGCCGGCCTCGACGATGACCTGGACGGCCTGCTTGTCGAGCGCCGACTGGAGCGCGCTCTCGCCTTGGATGTTGACCGTGGACCCGATGCTGAGCTTGGTCTTGCGGCACGACGTCTTGCACTGGCCGTTCTGGCCCGTCGACCCCGACGTGTACGGGTAGTCGGCTTCGGTGCAGATGCCGTTGGCCGAGATGTAGTCGAGCGCCTTCCAAGGCCAGCCGCCCTGGCAGCCTTCGCCCGAGCTCGAGTCGCAGCTCACGAGTTGCTGCTCCGAGAGGTCGAGGAGCGACCCCGTCGCGAGACAGTGCGCCTGCTCGGCCACGGCCACCGACGAGAACGTCCAGCACGACCCGCAGTTGCCCTGGTTCTTCACGGACGGGTTGCACTTGTCGGCGCTCCAGTCGATGCCAGCCGCTTCGGCCTGCTCGATCGTCAAGTCGCGGGCGACCGTGTCGGCGCGCAAGCGGCGCTCGGGCTGGCCACGAGCGAACGACCCCTTGACGTACTCGGCAAACTCCTTCTCCGTCAAGAGCACGAACGGGTTGTTGGTCGAGAAGCGCGCCTCGGGGTGGTCGATGTTGAGCTGGTCCACGATCTTCTTGGTGGCCGCGAAGCGGACGATCTCGTCATCCGACACGTCCAGAGACTCTTGGTTGCTGCTGGGCTTGGCCAGGCCTTGCTCGATCGCGACTTTGCCGGCTTCCGTCGCCTTCCACGCCAACACTTCGGTGGCGAGCGTGGCGCGCTCGTCGTTGCTGAGCTGCATCGCCGCCGCCGACGTCGCGGCGAGGGCCATCGTGACAAAGGCGGTCTTCATGGTTGTGGTGGTGGTAGTGGTGTCGGAGACGACGCGAGTTGGAAAATGAGCCGATCGAAACGCAAGGTCGAGCGAGGCGCCTCGAGACGGCGATGCCGTTGCGCGATCCGAGGTGCGTGAGGCAGGGCTAGGGTTCAGTCGACGTCTGAGTCTGCGGGTCTGAGTTGATCAAACCAGATTGAACTATGTGCAGTATGTGAACCCACGAGGGATAACCTCATGATTTTCTGTGATTGTTCAGCCGACAGAGTAGAATGTTGATTGCTACGGATGTCGTTTCGAAGCACGTCAAATGTACTATGGCTGCGGAGCGGCTTTGTTGTGTCTGTGTGCTCCGTTGCATGTAGTCTGTCAAATGAAATGACTTGAATGACGAGGACGTTACATTTTGGATCACAATGCCGGCGCACTCGCGGGCTGTGATAGGCTTCACATCCCGCCTTCTAGCTGCGTGTCTACCGTAGTAGGCCACTGACTACCGCTGTTTGCGACAACTGTTTGCGAACTCTGATGCAAGCCCACCTACTCAGATGCCGATGTCAATGATCCCACTTGAACCTTCTTTTGCTTGTTCCTTGGAACGGTGACACGCATGGGTCAGGATTCAACACCGTGATCCGACGACGTTATCTGGTGAGAATGGTGTAATAAAATCGGCCCCAGCGTATCCAAGCAAATCCAAAGAAAAACGCATGTCGTACGAGCAAATCATACGACGGTCGCCTTTAACTTCTCGACCATTTGACTGGTGGGCAGAGACGGGACATCTGGTTCATACCCATGATGGCGTCAAAGCTGCTACCGCTCGAACCAAAATCCACCAACGAAAAGATGCAATACGACCTAAACGTTGCCTCACGAGGAATACTCGTTATATCGTGTAAGCATATTATTGTAAGCTAGATTTCCCTTTGACACATTCATACGTGAGTTTGCACTTGTATAGTTGCGCAATTCGCCATATAGGCCCATTAGCCCAATGAAAGCCCCAGAGAACAATAGAAAAGCTACAGGAGAAGCTTCTTGCCCAGCCACGAGAAACAGAAGATACTCTTACCGGTATGCATCGAACAGAGGCGGCAAACTCAGCAGCGCAACATCCCACTGAGCTATGCCGGACCAAGCTCCAAGCTCCAATTCCGCAATGTGATCATTATACTCTGTTTCGACTTTGTAAAATACCCCGAATCGCTACTCAGAAGTGAATCTGAGCCCGTCAGATCATGATGCCTGCCACACGCAAAAACAAGTGCATCCAGAGTATGACTGTCGGGGAAGGGACGATCACTCCACAACCATAACAAAGTCAAGTATTCCCCACGACTACGCACCGTTATAACCCT
>NW_008246073.1:132365-184875 GCF_000281045.1 Saprolegnia diclina VS20
GAAGAACTACCAGAGCGGCGTCGTCAAGTCGTGCCCTGGCTCGCAGTCGGACCACGCCGTGCTCGCGGTCGGCTACGGCACGCTCAGCGGCGTCAACCACTTCAAGATCAAGAACTCGTGGGGCACGTCGTGGGGCGCCGGTGGCTACATCTACTTGCAGCGCGGCGTCGGCAGCAACGGCATGTGCAACGTCGCCGAGCACCCGTCATACCCCAAGATTAGCACGTCGCCGACGCCCACGTCGCAGAACCCGCCGACCAAGACACCCGCGCCAACGCCGGCGCCGACGGCGGACCAGTGCCACGGCTGCAGCCAGTGCTACTACCCGGCCGGTGACGGCTGCTACGACTTTGATGCGGCGACGTGCGAAGATCTGAGCGGCGACTACGGCACCATCTGGTGCGGCAACTAGGCGTCTTGTGGTGCTTCGCCTCTGCTCTTTCGTTGGTGACTTGCGCATATCGATGTCATTGTCCACATTTGAATACACATGATGTTTGTGTTCTCTGACTGCGTGGGTGATGTAGCGTTGGTATATATTACGCTTCCAGCAATCTACGAGAGAGTATCACGTAGCTGCTAGACTAGGAAATGGTTAAATTGTCCTCGGCGGACAACTAGCGAAGTAGCAAGCGTCCTTGTGAGAGCCGAGTGTGCAGTCACAAGAGCTTGATTGGAGCTAGTCGAACAGATGGAAGCTGTACTGAGTGGAAATACCCAAGAGTACTTTTGAGTGCATCACACCGCGAGAGCAAATTTCTCTGCGCTGCTCCAGTCCTCTCGGAAGCATATCCTGGCTCTGCTCTAGTTCATCATATAGCCATTTGCCAATACTGACGTTGAACCGGCTTGTTTACAGACCTTCGTCGCTATGACGTGACGTGTCAACGTCATAACGCGGCAAAGTTCCCATTGCGCTGTGATCAACGAGCCTGGGAAATTGCGTGTTTCTAGCGAGTCAAATTGGTTTGTCCGGATACCGGGCAAATCATGGCACCACCCGCAGCCAAGAAGCGCCGACCGACAGGCCGTCGCCCCGAGAAGGCCAGCAGTGACGCGCCGCCGCCGCCATCGGTACCTCTGCCGACGATCAGTACTTGGAGCTTTTATGGTCGAGCGTAGGGCCATGCGGAAATGGGCTACGAGATCGGGCGAGGCCGCACCGACGTCGTGGGCCATTGGCGCGACCTCGTACTCCGTGCGCCGCGGTCCTGCGGCTCACGCGACTTCTGCGTAGACGAGCGACGAGAAATGCGACTTGATGGGTCTGGACGAAGACGAGATTGATGACGCCATGCGCCTCGTCGTGCAGCAGTACCCGCAGCTCGACGCTCCGCTCCCGTCGTCCGTCGACCCGGCGACGACCGCGATGGTGCAAGCCATGTTTTTGCACGCGCTCGAGACCTGCGACGGCAAGCTCATACTCGAACACGTCTCGATCGAGACGATTGGGGTTCTCGTTGCCCTCGAGCGCAAGCTGCTCTACGCTGTGATTGGCAAGGTCGTCCTTCTCGCACTTCAACTGCACGTTGGCGACGCATGTACGCGTAGGACATGCATCGAAAATGCGCCGTCACTGTCTTGTACCTTGTATGGACGTCGTCGTGGCCGTATCTGGGCGTGGCCGGTACGCTCTGGACAGCTCGATCCAAGGTCTCATTGGTCGTAGGGTACCTCTTGGTGCTCTTCTCGAACCTCGGTCCGTGCACGTGGCTGCGCAACACGACGTGCGCGTACCTTGATGCGTTCTTTCTGCATGGCCCCGAGTACGTACCTCTTGGTCTATTTTGTCATGTCCACTGTATATACCGTTTCTAGTCCGCTGCACGTCGAGTGGTATTTCAACAGCTATCTCACGGCCCTTCTGTTGCTGTATACGTCCCACGACGCGCATGTTGCAGTCTACATCATATTAGGTACGCTTCTTTGGCTCATGGAAAGGCTGACAATATTGTGCATGTACCTGCGTACGTAGCCATCGTGCTCGCTCTTCCGTTCGGCGTCTCGGCACTCAAAAATTCGTATGCGGACGGCGCCGACGACCACTCAGCGCTCGACAAGATCACGTGCGGCTTTCTCATTCGATCGTCTGAACATCGTTGATACTATGTACGTAGATCGGCGCTGTCGCTGTTGAACAAGCTCATCCTTGTCTACTACTGCTGGGTCCGACAAGCCACTTCCGATCTCGACGATTCGCTCATGGGCCGTGTAGAGCTCGTACAGCAGCCTTCTCATGGTGGCGGCTCTCTTCTTTGATACGGCGGCCTTGTCGCTGGCGTCCGTCTCGTTCCTCGGCGTCGCGGTTGTCCTCGAACTTGCCGGGCGCGCCTTCCTACGCATCGTGCCACCCGCGTATGTCGAAGCGTATACCGAGTGGAAGGAACAAAGTCGGTGGCACGCGCTCGGCGCTGGCCTTGTGCCCGTGGCGGTGGCTGCCATTGTGCTCTATGCGACGTGGGACTGGACGTCGATGTTTGGCGGCTTTGTGCGGCTCGTGACGGTCCTCGCCCTCTCGCAAGCGGTGCCTGCGGGGCACCTTGCGACGCTCGCGCAACTCGCATTTCTCGCGATCGCGCTGCCGCTGCAGCTGGTGCAACTCGTGCTGCTCTGGCTCGGTATCAAGCCGACACCGACGACGTCGAGTACGACCCCGCCCGACGAGACAACCCCCGACGACGCAGAGACGACAGAACACTGAGTCGTTTTTGATTGTTGTGTTTCACTGCTGCGCCTGCCGTGATATAGGCTCGTATGTACGGCATTAGTTGGCGTGGTGACCGTGCCGACGGATGCCACGCACAATGCAAACCCAATCGAAAACACTCTTCGTCGACTAGAAATTGAACCGTCGCGGGGTAACATGAGTGTCGCGGAGCCCTAGCCCTAGTTTTAAAGGCTGCCCCACGGCCATCATTTGTACGGGCGTGAGAACCGCGAGGCGGCCGGTTGGAGATGAGCACGCACTGCGGAGGAGCTATCGTTCGCAGATCGTGTTCTATAGATGTCATGATAGCAAACACGACACGCTTGCAGTGCAACGACAACGAGTTTACGACAAACTGTCATGTTGACACGACGACGAACACTCGATTCAACTACTGGGATCACAACCAGGTTTTGATTTGCGTCTCGCGCACAAAGACCCCGTACGGCAAAGCGTGGGCCGCGTGCACGTTCTTGGCGCATGTAAAGTACGTCGTCCCGTGCACTGTGCCGCTGTGCTTGCCGTGGGGTTCATGGAGTTCGATCCCATACATGGTGCCGTTGGCAAACTCGGTCGAGCCCGCAAACCGGACGACGCCCGCCATGCCGTTGAAGAGGATGACCGAGCGACCAAGCAGCCGTCGAGGCACAGACTTGCAGCGCTTGGAGGCGACGGCGAACGCTTTTGCTTTGGGGGCGAGTTCGGCTGGCGGCGGTGCCAGCAGTGGCCGAGGCGAGCACAAGCTTTCTTCGACTTGCGGCGCGTACAAAAACTCACGAAACGAGCCGCCGATCTGCTCGAGCGTCGCCGAGAGCGACGGCTGGAGCGTGCGCCGGTGGACGGGGCTGGGGGCCGGTGCCTTTGCCACGGGGGCGCGCCGCATCTCGCTGTGGTTTTGCTTTAGAGGCGTGTGCCCACCAATGGTGGAGACCAGATGCGCAACGGCTACTTCGGCTTGCAGCGAGAGGTTGGCGAGCAGCACGGCGGTACGCGCCAGCGACAGGCGGTGGTGCCCCGACTGGATGCCGACAACGTTTTCGGCAGCATCGCGGATGCTCTCGGGTGTCAGCGGTCCGTCCATGGACGCTGGCGCGCAGCTCAGCGAGCCTACATGCATGGGCAATAGATAGACACATACGACGGTCGTGGCGTCTGTACCCGTGAACCGAAGTAGAGTTGCAAGCTGTGCTTTCTGGTCCGCGAGCGATTGCAGCAGCGACTGCAACAGCGGCGGAATCTCCTGCGGCTCAACGCGGTTCGTCGACGACGGCAATGTTGAAGACTCGTCCATGCTGTCGCTCTTGGATGCTTCATGGATGGGCTCAGGCGCGGCCGGCCGCACGTCGTCGGGCTCGGACAACTCGTCTTCGATCGCACCTTCAGTCGGCAGTCGTGGGTCGTCACCGCGCCCGACCGCTGCTTGGTTGTCGTCTTCGCCACTCGTGTCAAATGCTTGGGGCATGGTCGTCTTCGGCGGTGCCTTGAGGAACTGCGCCGCGTACAGCGCCAGGATCGACTCGCCCGCGCTGACGCTGGTCATGGTTGAAAATAGATTCGCAGCCGCCTGTCCCGCACTTGAGGTTCGCGCACTTGCAGCGCCGAATCTGGCGACGACCCACATTTTTTTGTGCCACGATGGCGGATCCACGGTACGACGACGTCATGCAGCCGACGGCAGCGAGGACGTGGGCGTAGGTGGGCGCAGTACTACGACCGAAGCGAAGACGTCGACATTGACGGCAACGTACGGCGCCCCAGCGGTCGGCGACGACGTCTCATGCAGCGGCCCGTAGGTCTTCCGCGTCTACCTCGCCGGCGCCGAGGGCCCGGTCGTTGTGCTCCTCCATGGCGGTGGCCACACGGGTCTCACGTGGGCCTTGACGACGGTACGCCTAGCCGATGCGGCAGTCGTAGCCCATGGTGCTGCGACTAGAAACTGCTCAAGACGCACTGCCGCGTGGTGGCGCCCGACTTTCGCGGTCACGGTAGGTCGCCGATGCTGTCGCCCTCGTCCGCACGATGGCTTGTAGGAGAGACACACACGACCAACGACAGCGATCTCTCGGAAGAGACGCTCGTCAACGATACCATTCGCGTCTTGCAGGCACTTCTGCCGGGCGAGGCGGGCACGGAGCGTGGCAGCCCCATGATCCTCGTGGGCCATAGCATGGGCGGTGCGATTGCGATCCGCGTGGCGGCCTCGGGGCTCCTCAAGACGCTCGTCGGCATGGTCGTCATTGACGTTGTCGAAGGGACGGCGCTTGCCGCACTGAGCCACATGCAAGCGGTCTTGTCCAACCGGCCGGAGACCTTTGCCAGCGAAGACGAGGCCGTGCAATGGAGGTACCATTCTTCCTACTTGTCTTGACTGCATTCTATATGTAGCTTGCAGATGGGCGCCGTGCGCAACGCCGAGTCGGCGCGCGTCTCGATCCCGTCGCAGATTGTCCGCGCCGGTGACTACTTTGTGTGGCGCACCAACCTCCGGGCGAGCGCCAAGTACTGGAAGGGTACTCATCCGCCTTGGGATCCCACGCCTATGACTCGTATAGGTTGGTTTACGGGGATTAGCGAGCTCTTCCTTGGCACGACGCTGCCCAAGGTCCTCTTGCTCGCCGGTAACCTCCTTCCTTCTCCATGCGCGGTCTTGCCATGAGGTGTAGGCACCGACCGCCTGGATACGGCGCTCACCCGCGGCCAAATGCAAGGTACACAATGCAAAGGGCAAGAAAGACCCTATACGGTCGGAGTAGGCAAGTTCCAGCTGCTCTTGATGTACGGCAGTGGGCACGTGATCCAAGAAGACTGTCCTGACAAGACGGCCGACGCGCTGCTCGAGTTTTGCTCACGCCTCGTGCCCATGAGTGGCCTCCGCACCCAGACCGACATCCTCGCCGAGAAGCTTGCGCGCGCCCGCCATCTGACGCCCCACACGACGTAGTAATACAAATACGGTCGTGTGTTTCTGGTTCTAACTCTGCGCTTCCTACATTCGACGGGCGTACTGCGCGTACTCGGCGGCGCGGGGGTCGGGGCCACCACTCGGTGGGTTGCCGTTGCTTGGCGGCGGCGCAAACCCGCCGGGGGCGGGCGGGTACCGCGACATGCCACGCTCATAGTACCCCGACGTGTCCGGCGGCGGCATGGCCGCGTACCGGTCGGCCGGCGGGTACATGCGCGGCTCTTCGCGACGAAAGCCAGCTTGGTCCGGGTATCCCGGCGCACGTTGTTGCTGCTGCTGTTGTTGCTGCTGCTCGTCCCACTCGCGCGGCGTTGGCATGCGACCCGATGCAATCGGGGGATACGACCCAGCGTTCGGCGGCGCGTCACCGGGAAACATACGCAGGCGCCCGTCGCTACTCGGTGGCAGACGGCTCGTCGACGATGCGCTCTTGTCCAAGTCTGCAATCGAGATCATGCCCCGGGGCATCGGGCCGCGCGGGTTGCTTGGCGGCGGCGCGTACCGGCCGTGCATGGCGGGCGGGACGGAGTCGCGCGCATTCGAGGCGCCGGGAGGCCCGGCCGACGGCGGCGCAGCGCCCGGCGGGTACATCATGACTCGCTGGCCCCGGTGCATACCAGGACTCGGACCGCCAGACGGGGCACTCAACCGTGCAGCTTCGCGTGGCGACTCGGCGTACCCTGCGGGTGTCAAGTGACCAGTGCGCGACGGCGCAGGCACGCCCCGGGGCACGCTTTCCATGCCAGGGTGGTGTCGGGGCGACGGCATCATGTACGGTGCGTTGGACGGCGGTGCGCGGGACCGTTCGTATTCGCGCGCCTGGTAGCCTTCGTGGAACATTTGCGGTCGCGACGTCGGGGCGCCCGTGGGCGGCGGTGGGCCGCCCGCACCCATCGCAAACCGGGGCGAAGCTTGGCGCCCCGACGGCGACGGCGATGGATACCCGCGGTTGCTTGTCGACGGCGGCGGCGCCGACCCCATGCGCATGTGGTACTCGATCTGTTCGTCTTCCATGCGACTCGGGTACCGCGAGACCGGCGGCGGCGCAGACAAACCAGGACGAGACTGGCTCAGCTCGGGCGGGTACTCGTACCCTGCGTGGTGACCATGCACACCGTGCTGCTGTGCCTGGAGCGAAGGATGGTGGCTGCCTTCGTAGTACGGACGACCCATCATCGGTGGCGGGCCACCGCGGACCATTGCAGCCGGCGGCGACTCGGGCTTGGACCGCTTGTTGATTGACGATGGTCCGTCATTGTCAAGGTGGCGCTTGTTGCCATTCGGCGGGCCTTGTGACGGCGCCTTGTTCTGGTCAAAAATCGACAGAATCGTGGCTTGGATGTCAACGGGGAAGCAGAGACGCATGAGTTCAGCGTGCATCGAGATGTACTTCATCGCGTCGAGCACCGAGTTGAAGTACTCGGGCTCGCGTGTGCTCTTGCCGGCCCACGGCGGGTAAAAGAAGAAGGACGCGCCATGCATCTCCGACTTCCACCCGTGCTCGGCCAGCAGCGGCCACGCGTGCTTCTCAAAGAGAGTCGTCAGAATGTCCAGCTCTACACACCAAATTAGGCCTTTGCTCGAACCAGTATCAAGGACAACGGAATACCTCGATCCGAGATGGCGAGCTTGTAGCCGCCGTTGGACGGCGGCGCGGCTGAAGGCGCCGGCGCTTGCATGTGTTCGGGCTTGCGCATCATGGGCGGCGGGCCGGGTTGTGCTTGGGGCGGGCCTTGGTCCCGTGGCTTGCTCCCGACGCGCTTGTCTTCGATCAAGAGGTTCATCGTGTTTTCGCGCGTGAGCTCTTCCGTGTCCCCATCGGCGTAGACCACTGTGAAGAGCTCGGTTTGCGGGTTGAATTTGACCACCTAGGTAGACACCGTGAGATCCAGTTGGCGAGGTATAAAAATGGGCTGCGTACCTGGCCGACGAAGCGACCGTGCCCGGCAAACGTCTTGGCAATGCGCTGCCCGACCAGCGCTTCGGGAGGCTGGTACGTCGGGTAGTCGTAGTCGTCGCGCGGTGCTTGTACCGACAGCTGGGGGCCCGGCGCCTGTTGGTACGGCATGTTGCGCTCGCGCGGCGGCGAGCTCGGCCGCTTCATCGCAGGCGGTTCGCTTTCAATCTGTGGACGCGACGACGGCCACGACGGGGGGCCTCCTGGACTCGGACGGTTCATCGACATGTCCATTCGGGGAGGGGCCTGTAGCGGCGGCGGCGGGCCGCGCATGTGCATGTCGTTCATGTGCGACGACGAGGGCAAGGACGGTGGACCGGGCGCGGATGGGCCGCCTTGATTTTGCCGCATGAGGTTGTTCATCGTGAGCGCGGGGAGGCGCATGTCGCCAGCACCAGCGCCATGAAGCGTCGGTAACGGCCCATCGCTCTCGGGCTTGCGCAAGTTGGGCTTTGGCAGCTCGGGCACTCGTCGCAACGCGCCCTCTTGCATGTGTCGGTCGTTGTGCATCTCGCTGCCGCGCGCCAGCAAATTGGTGAGCATCGCGCCCGTGCGCTGGATGTCGCTGGGCACGCTCTCGCGCAAACTCATCTTGTTGTCGTTGCTGGGCGTCCGGCGGTGGGCCGCCCGTCCCGGCGTTGGCCCATCCGACTCGGAGAACGACCCTTGGCGCTGGCTCGTCTCCGAGTCGCTCTCGGTCTCGGAGCCGTTGTGGACCTCGACGACGGGGCGTGGGCGCAGCATCGGGACCGACGGCAGGCCCTTGTCCGGCTTGGGTACCTTCTTCTCGGCCTCCTTCTTCTTGGGCGTAGACGGTCGTCCTCCCTCCTTCTCATGGCGTGCTTCGTCCATGCTGCTTCCCCTTCCTCCGGATCGATCGGGGCTGTGTGGTGTGGCTGGGGGTTTTCAAAAACGACTGGCACCCTTTATTCGTATACAAATAACCAGTCGCGCGGCCACATACAAACGCCAAGTACAAACGAAAGCCATTGCAACTGCGCTGCCCGTCGCCAGCTGGGCCCTGGCCTCCGGCTGGACGGAACGGTCCACCTTTGGCGACCACCAGCTGGCAGCGGACCACCGCGCCATCTGGATGAGTCCTTGGACATGTGCCGGAGATCCGCCCACGCAGTCGGTTCCTCGTACCGTGCAGGTAGCATACCAGAGTCGGATACCTCGGTACGACAAGCGCTAGTTTTCGTTTGGGTGCACCACGTGGCGCCCCAGATGGGCTGGTCTGGGTCCATCTGGATTTGGCGACACGAGCAGGTTGCGACGACCACATGGGCACCTGACGTCGTCCGCAGGCTCTCTGCGCCCAGAAGTGCACTGCGTTGGACAAGACGTCGCGGGAAGGAGGTGATGCAAGGTCGTCGTGGCCAAAGCGCGTCGATGGATCACGTACATGTGCCTCATGCAGAGGCGCGCTTGCAAAATGGCTCCGGCTTGTACAATCTGGGGACGGATCCAGCGCAGCACTGTCGGGGAGGCCTCGCGAGGTCGGGGCTGATGCATGTTGGTCATTATTGGCTCGATCGCCGGTATACGTCGACCATTGTATCGAACAACGGCCCCGGACGGAGATGCTGCATCGACATCAGCGTGCAACTCCACGCGACTTCGACACGAGGGTCCCACCGGAAGCACTGTGTCGTAGGCTTTCTCGACCTCCGCCGGACGGTCCTAACGAAAATGGGCGCCGGCTCCTTGGCTTAGGTTTACATGGTATACAAACTACCAGAGTATGCACGCAGTGCCTGGCCTAGGCGCTCAAGGCAAGGTGGTCGTCGACGAGAGCAAGGCGCTGCGCCGCAACGGCCGCGTCGACGCCGTCACCGACCCAATGCAATGGTACTTGACGGCACGCGGGCGACGCGACGACGAGCGCAATCAGATCTGATTTGCGCTGGCGCTGGCCATCTATCGAAGCGATGAGCTGCGGTCGCGTACGTGGCAGGCACGGACGGGCGAGCCGTTGGACAATGATGGGCCACGCCATGGTCTCAAAGCGTAAAAGACAGTACATGTCCTGGTCCGCGTCTAGTGTCATCACATGCAGCTCCCAATGAGCCGGGTCGTTGCGCGCGTCGTGGTACCTTGAAGGTACAGAGCGCCGAGGCGGCGCAGGATCGCAAACGCCTTTCGAAAGCGACCGAGGCGCGCGGACGCGTCCATGGGAGGCACCACGTCGACGTTGGCGACTGCGTCACGGAACCGAATGCTTGGTGGCGCCCCGTCTACGCGCAGGTGGGCACTACGACAAAGGTTTCATCGGCACCTTGAACGAGATGTGTCACGATCGCAACGGATAGCGCGTCGTCGTTGTCGGGCGTGTCAACCGGCAGCGGCAGACCAAGGAACGCGTGTCGACAGAGCGCTTCGAGAGTGGTCTCGCGCGGCGTTGGTAGCGTTGCCTCGACGTACGGCGCCCGCTACACTACATTTCTGACATGGTGTTTTGCGCACGAGTTCGCACCTGGTTGTACACGTGCTGATAGAGGAGCTGCGCTTGGGCCCAGTGCAACATTTCTGCGTTCGGGTCCGAAACGACGACGACTTTGGTCGCGTGGAGCTCGACGCTGCTTTCCCAGGATGGCTTGAGCCGGCCAAAGACATGCACGAGGTCGCCCAGTTGGCACGGCGGCGCGTCCGTCTGCCACGCGACAAAGAGCACCTCGCCCGTGCCGTCGTCGAGCAGATACTCGGCTAGAGTCAAAGAAGCATGAGACGCTGCGTTGTATGATCGGCGTACTGCGGTCGGTCTTGTGCTGCATGCTGGCCACGACGCCGACGAGCTGGGCGCGCGTGATGACGCGGCCATGGAGGCGGTAGAACATCTCGTCGCTTGTTGGCGCCGGAATCTGCAGCAGGTGGCACGCCAGCACTTTGGCATAGCTCTAGACGAGACGCGTCAAGCCACGTCGAGCAGTCGCCCTACCCAATTGAGCGGATCCATGGCACCAAAAAACCTGTGAAATCCTATGGCCTTTTTCCCGCCACTGAGAGCAACGGCAAAGTCCATGCCATTGAGTTTGAGCAAAATGGCTTCCAAATTGTATTGCAAGCACTTTCAAGACCAAACCGATCGGCGTCATTGAGTTTCATTTTGAGAAATACGCACGTTGAATTGTATCATGCGGCTGCTCGCACGATGGGATACCGAGCGGTTCCCGTGGTCGGCGATGGCCCAGCGGCTGCTACCGCTCCTGGCGGCGAACGACGCAGCGACCTTCAAGCCACTGCAGCAGGCTGCCGTGAACCTTGCGCAGCGCGGCTTTAGCCTTTTCCTGAACCTCCCCACGGGCGCGGGCAAGAGCCTCTGCTTCCAACTGCCCGCGCTGCTGCCCGCCGCGAACCGAGTCACGGTCATCGTGTCGCCGTTGCGGTCGCTTTTGCAAGACCAACAAGCCACGTTGGCACGTCTTCAGCTCTCGGACCGTGCGTGCTTTCTCTCGCCCGGGAATGTGCCCCACGCGCTCTCGGCCGAGACGCGCTTCTTGTACACGACGCCCGAGATGGTGCTCACCAATCCAAAGGCCAACGCGCTTCTCTTGCAGCTACTGCACGAAGATCGTCTGTCGCGCGTGGTCGTGGACGAAGCCCACTGCATTGTCGAGTGGGGCAGTACCTTCCGCCCTGCCTACATGGACTTTGCGCGGCTGTACCGAACACACCTGCCACAAATCCCGCTTACGTTTCTCACAGCGACCGCGTCCGACGAGCTCATTGAGGCCACCGCACGCATCTTCCACGTCGCGCCAATATCGCTGCCCGCGCTCGACGCCCCACCCTCGCCCACGTCGATGGTCCTCCTTCAGCACTTGACCGACCGTACCAACTTGACGCTCCACGTCGTCCCCAAGCCTTCACCGCCGCCGCTTCTCGCACTCGACATCCTCCGCCGCGTGCGCCACGAGCCAAGCATCGTATACGTCTTGTCGCAAAAAGACGCGGAAGCGGTCGCCAAGTCGCTCGTGGCCGTCGGCGCGCGGGCACAGCCATACCACGCCGGCATGTCGGACGCCGCGCGGAAGAGCGTCCAGTACCAGTGGATGAGCGGGAAGATCTCGATCATTTGTGCGACTGTGGCCTTTGGGGTAGGTATGCATTCGCCGATGGCGTTGACGCGCATCCTCGTAGATGGGCATTGACCGGTCCGATGTCCGCCACGTGGTCCACCATGCGCTGCCTCTCTCGCTGGCGTCGTACATGCAGCAGATTGGTCGAGCAGGTAGGTGGACCTTGTCCTTGTATGGACCTGACGCTACGACCAGGCCGCGACGGCGCGCCGGCCGTGTGCACGCTCTACTACGACCCGAGAGACGCCTCGCGCGCCGCCTACATTGCGAGCGGCGACGGGTTTGTGGACGCCAGCACGTCTCATGGTCTCCGCGACGTTGTCGAATTCATCGAAGAAAGAGGGTGTCGGCGCCAAGTGCTCTATGCCCACTTTGGCCACTCGTTGGACGACGCATGTTGTGAAAATTGCAACTGCGGCGTCTCGATCGACCTGCCGACTGATGCCAACGAGAGCAGCGAGCGGCGCGTCCATCGGTCCAGTGACGCTGCGCGGCAAGACGCGAACGACCTCGAGCGCCTCTACCATACGCTGCAACAGACGCTCCAGCGGCGTCCCAACTACCGCAAAGCCAACGTACTTTCGCGCAAGACAATCCAGGTAGCGTGCTGACTTTGTGGCATATCGGCATTCAATTTCGGCAGAGTCTTTTGGAGCTGCAACCCGAGAGCGCCGACGATCTGCAGCTTGTGCGCGGTCTCAACGTCGCACAGAAAGCGTTTGTCGTTGAGCACTTGCATATGTTTCAGGCGCCGCGCGGTCGGGCGTAGCGCCAGGTCCACGAGTCTTTTTGTTGATACACTGAAAGATTGATACGATATCTTTTGTATCTTTGAAAAAGACGCTACGGAGAGGACGTGGCGACATAGTACATATGGAGCTCCTTCCATAAAAGCGGCACGAGGCAGAGAATCGAGAGCACGCTCCCAATCTCAAGGAGCGAAAACACCGGCTGCCACGAGCACTCTTGGCCGGACGGCGTCGTGTGGCAGTTGGCGAGATACCCGACGAGGTACTGCACAATGGCCGCGCCGACGCTGCCAGTGCCGTCAATGATGCCCGTGACGGTCGCGAGCGCCGCCGTGTTACCGCGTAGTGTCGGGCACGTGCCCAGGTCCGCGGAGATCGCCGTGCTGATCAAATTCGCAGGCCCACCAAGAAGAAACCCAGAGACAAAGAGGAGGATGCCAATGCCATCCTTGGATGCAGCGTGGAACGACGGCAGGAGACACCTAACAACAATGAGAAACTGCAGCGAGAGTGGCGAAATGTACGTGACAGAGGCCAGCATTGCCACGATCGTCGGCGTCCGCATGCCCATGCGATCCGTAACGTAGCCGCCGAGGAAGCCGCCGAGGATCTGCCCCGCGTCATAGAGCATCTACAGCGAATGTATCAATATATCGAGTGCAAATTGGTGTCGTCGCATACCGAAAAGTAGTCGGCCGTCGAGTCTTCCATCTTGAGCGAGACCGTGAGGTAAAACGGTAGCCAAAAGAAGAGCGCATAGTTGACCGACTTGACACACGCGTACGAGAGTGCGTAGGGGATGACCTAGCCCACATCATTTGTCTCGGAAAGTAACCTTTTGATATCTACCCCAGGGATCCGCCACGCCCGCCAAAACGAAATGCCCTTGGGCGTCGCGTCTTCTTTGAGAAGCAGCATTTGTCCGTCGTCGACATCGTCCGATGAGAGGCGCTTCGAGCCTGGCGACGGCTGCAAAAAGAGCCAAATCAGCAGCGTGTGCAGTCCGACGAGGACGCCCGAGACGATCATGGACGTTCGCCATGCGTCAACCTTGTTGGGAAAGAGGTTGAAGAGAAGCGCAATGACCGCGGTCCCGACAATGTTGCCAAAGCACGCGTTGCCGCTCCAAATACCCATGACCGCTAGACGACGTGCATGAGCCACTGCATGTACAGGCGCGTCAACGTCGTACCGCCACGCTCGCGCGCGCTAAACCAGTTGCCCCTAGTACATGACAGTATATGACTATACGTAGAAGAAAGACGAAGGAGTACATGACGGCGACGTTGGACGGCCAACCGACGGACTGGATGAGCCCGTTGAGCGCCCACAGAAACGCGTAAAAGCCGAGCGAGTGGACGTTGGCAAAGGCGGCAACGCCAAAGAGCACCATGATGAGCGCTGTGAGGCCCATGCCGCCGGCGAGGAGCTTGCGCAGGTCGTAGCGATCGCCGAGGATGCCACTGCATGCGCATCGTCGTCGTAATGATCAAAAGCATGGCATATGCATACCTGACGTAGAGACCCACTGCGTAGAAGCCCATGAAGAGCGTGTCCATGAGGCCATACATCTTGCCTTGCTCCGACTTGGCGTAGAAGATCGAGTCCATCCACTCTTCCTTGCTCATCTCGCCCTTCACGGCCGAGAAGGACTTGCGCGAGACGTGGAACATGACATAGCTGAAGAACGTGAGGAAGAAGACGGCGGTCTTCTGCCCGCGGGTCGAGGCCATGGCGTGCGTGCTACTGGCGACAGCAAAGTCGAGGTGAAAGGTAGATTCCGTGGCGATCTTCGTCATTCGGTTAATTTTCCAATTTAACCGGATAGGACATCCAACCGGCTGCGTGATACAAATCCCGTGCCGGATGTCACGACCCGCCAGCGAGGTAAGCTTAGTGCTTATTGCGCACAGGGCGGCAGGTCCTATGCTGCCGTTGAAGTCCTCGGCTCGGGCCAGGGTCTACGGTCCGCGCTGACGGCGGCGTCGCGGTGTCGCACGTGTGGTTCACGCTGGCGGCGCGTGATTGGCGGAAATGTCGACTTCAACTTGTGCATTCATGTGGCACCTGGTGCCGAAACTACTACCTTTAAAAATGGCATGTGCCACTGTGGGACCGCCAAAGATACAAAAGCGACAGTTCGTTCCAAGCGAAGCGTCGTCGTGGCAACTCGGCAGCATGGCCACCGACCACCGGGCGTCCGTGACGATCTCGCAGCTGCCCATGTGGGGCCGGCCGACGACCGATGCGACCGAGAAGCTGGTCGACCTTGCCTACAGCTGCACAAAGCTCATGCGACCTGTAGCGCCCGAGCCAGCTCTTACACGAGCTCACGTCCAAGAACGCCAAGGGCTCCAAGGGCTCGATCCCGCGCATCATCGAGGTAGATACGGCTTCGAGGATGCGAGATGGACGCGTAATCGCATGTAGTTTATGAACCTCGAAGACCACACGTCGCAGAGCGCGTCGTCCGTGCCCGTAGACCGCCCGCTTTTTGAGCCCACCCCGGGCGCGATCCTCTTTGACGAGTACATTCCGTTCAATACGCACTACGCCAAGCTCGCGCTGCGCAACAACGACACGGTCGCGCGTCGCATCAAGATGGAGCCGCCCGACTCGCCGTTTTTCAAACTCAAAAAGCTGCACGGCGCCGAACGCGACGGCAAGGTCGCTGCCGGGATCGAAGTGGCGTACCAAATCGAGTTCTTACCGCAAGAGCGGCGCGAGTATGCGCTCGACCTTATCTGCGTCACCGAGCGCGAAAAATTTGTCGTGCCTGTCCGCGCGCGGGGCACGTTTGCCGCGCTGAGCTTTCCGGACGAAGTTGACTTTGGACTTTGCCCGGTCAAGATCAAGTGCTCCAAAGTCATGACGGTCCACAACGTTGGCACGCGGGGCGCCAAATTTGTCTTGACAGCGTCGGCGCCATTTACCGTCTCGCCCCAGACCGTCTACTTGGACATTGGCGCAGCGATCCAAGTCGAAATGGAGTTTCATCCCAAGCACACGAAAGAGCGCGAAGGCGAGCTCGCCATCCAGGACGACAGCGGCCGCGCGTCGTACGTCAAGCTCCTCGGTGATGTGACCAACCTCGAGGTATACCTGAGCCACCCGATGGTCGAACCGACGCCGGCGTACTTGACGCTGAGCTCGCGCAAGCGCATCAAGATCTGCAACGGAAGTGATCACCCGGTCGAGTTTTCGTGGAAAGCGTACGCTGGAGAGAAGAGCGAAGAGACTGAGCGCGCGCGGCTTTTGGACGAGCTCCGACGCATGGAAGGTGCCGAAGTCGACAACCTTGGCGAGTGCAGTGACGACGAGCGCGTCGACCTCATGGGCATTCTCCACCGCAAGTATAAGAACCTGCGCAAGGCCGTCTACGACGACCCAATGAACTTTGTGGACGAGTGCTTCTCGCTCGAGCCGCCGAGCGGCAAGATCTGGGCGCACTCGGACGCAGAAATTACTGTGACCTTTGTACCACACGTCGCCGCGAGCTACGCAGGCACGGCGTTCCTCGACATCTCGGGTCGCGACACGCGCTTGCCGCTGCAGATCCGGGGGCGTGGCATCGGCCCGCAAGCGTGCATTCTCTACGACGACCTCTTTGACTTTGGCGACGTCTTTATCAACGACCCGCAGACGCATGATTTTTCGATTCAAAATCGCGGCGAGATCCCCGCCGAGTTTGCGCTCTTGCCGATTCCGTTGCCCAATGGCGTCGACATAACGTTTGCTCCGTCCAGTGGTGTCCTTGGCATTGGCGAGACCTCCAAAGTGTTTCTGACGTTTGCCTCGGCGGTTCTCGGCGAGATTAGCATTACGTTCAACTTCAAACTCAAGGGCTCGGACGATCTCCTCCGCGTGCGCTTCAAGGCGCATGTGATTCCCCCCATGTTTCACTTTGATGTCGAGAACCTCGACTTTGGCATCGTGTCGTATGCGTTCGAGCAGTCCAAGACCGTCCACCTCATCAACACGTCGCGGATCGCAATGACGTACAGCCTCCGCATTCCGCAAGACGGTCTCTACAAGCACCAAGAGTTTGTGCTCTCGCCGGCCCACGGCACGTTGGCGCCCTTTGGGACGCAAGCGATTCACATTGCGTTTACGAGCGTCAACGTCAAGAGCTACGAGTACTTTCTAGTTGTGAGCGTCCAAGGCGTCGGGTCCGACCTGCTCAACATCCCGGTCCTCGCGCAGTGCTTTGTGCCTGACGTCCACGTCCTCAAACCCGACTTGGTGTACGGCGACTGCTACCTCCGGTACGCCCATCTCCAGACGCTCCATTTGATCAACACGAATGCGCACTTGCCCGCCAAGTATGAGATTGTCGCCCAAGACGACCACTCGAAAGTCGTCGCTGTCTTCTCGGGCGACAAGCCCAGCGGGGACATTGGCGCCAACGCCACGCTCGCGATCGATATCGCTTTGGTCTGCGAGAAGCTCGGGAGCATCCGCCTTCCGCTGTACGTGCGCATTGCCGGCTCGATCGATTTGCCGCTTTCGGTGACGATTGTGGCCATGGGCCGAGGCCCGAGCGTGCTGTTAGACGCCGAAGAGCTTGCGTGGGGCCCCGTCTCGTGTCTCGTGGACCACCCAAAGAGCCTTCGCTTGACCAACACGAGCTTGATTCCGGCGCCGCTCAAGACATTTATTCGCAACGCGCGGTCCAAATTCACCGTCGACCAAAAGGAGTATACGCTCGCACCGGGCGAGACGACCGTGATGACCATTGTCGCGAATCTCGACGATACGATCGTGTTCAAAGAGCAGCTGCACATTCTCGTGACCGAAGGCCACAACCTACTGATTCCGCTCTCGGCCAAAGGCATGGGCACGACCATGTGGTCGCCGAGCGACATGAAGCTCGTGGACTTCCAGTTTCAGATGACCAACAAACAATGCGAGTGGAGCTGCACGCTCGAAAACAAGGGCAAGCGCGGTCAAACGCTGGTGTGGATCAACAAGACCATTCGGCAGCAGCAGATCGAGCTGCTCCAAAAAGCCAAGACGCTCCAAAAGACGTCGAGCAAGGCCAGCGTCAAGTCGTTCGACGTCGGCGACGACTTGACGCCGGTCTTTTCGGTGTTTCCGGCGTCCATTGAGCTCAAGCCGCGCACCGCGTGCACGTTTTACTTTCGTGGCTTCTCGGCGACGCCCGGTGTCATGCGCGAGGAGCTCATTTGTGAGACGCGGATCGGCCAAGAGAAGAACGCCAAGGTGGCGTTTGCGACCGAGATTGTCGCGCAGTTTATCAACCCCAAGATCGAAGCGTCGTTGCCGAGTGGGCTCGACTTTTCCTACATTTACGCCGACGGCGTCGTGATGGAAACACAGTCGCAAGCGCTCAAGCTGCGTAATGTGTGCGAGCTCCCGCTCTCGTTTGTGCTCCGGACCCAAGTACCGTTTGCCGTCGACACGTGGGAAGCGGTATTGCAACCAAACGAAGCGCTCGACCTCAACGTCGAGTTTTACCCAGGGTACAAAGACGACCACCTGAGCCGCATCATCAACGGCAAGCTCGTGCTCAGCTATACGGGGCACCCGCAGCGCGACAGCTTGGACTTGCGCGGCGAGATTGGGTTTCCCAACTTGGAGTTTGAGTACTCGCGCATCGACTTTGGCTGCATTTTGAACGACACGCAAAAGTCCATGCACGTCAAAGTCACCAACATCTCCAAGGTCCCGACCTCGTTCCACTGGGTGTTTATTGAGGACGAGAAGGAGGCGCGGGCGGCCGCGACCGTCAAGCGGCCGTACATTCCCGTCAACCAAGTGTTTGACATTCTTCCGATCCGTGGCAACTTGCAGCCGGGCGAAGTCGAAGTCGTCGAATTCATCTTTTATGGCCACGCGAACCGCAAGTTCAAGAGCCTCGTCGCGTGCGAAGTCAACGGCGGCCCCGAGTATGAGCTCACGTTGGCCGGCGAAGCGTCGTCGGTGACGTACCGCCTCGACCGTCCGTACTTGGATTTTGGCCCCGTCATCTACAACAAGGCCGAAGACCGCGAGTTTGCGATTCAGAACCTCGGCAAGGTCGCGTTTGGCTTCAATGTGTCGCTGGAGAAGCTCTCGCGGGCCGGCGTCGTCGAGGTGTCGCCGATGGCCGGACGCATCTTTGCCAACGACAAGCAGCGCATCTCGATCCGGTTCAAACCCGGCATTCCCGATACGCTCGTCGAGAGCATTTGGCTCGAGATTGCGCACTTCCCCCCCGTCGAGTTCAAGCTCTACTGCCGCGGCATCTTTGCGTCTCTGAGCGTCAACCTCCCACGCGGCAAGACGCACCCCAACTGCGCGATCGACAATGTGCAACCAAAGTGGCGCGACGTGCTCAAAGGCGCCAAATACAACATTGAGCACCCGCGCACGTCGTCGCTACCGCCCACGACCGCCGTGACATGCGAGGCCGCGACGCTCGGCTTGGCGCGACCCAACTCGCGCGCGCCGGTTGCGCAGCCCAAGCTCAACAAGGACGGGGTTCCCATGACGGCCGTCTCGACCGAGCGTACCTCCCGCACGACGGCGCGGGTGACGACGCGCAACACCAATGCGGCGCCAACCAACTCGACTGCGCGGAGCCAGAAGTCGCCCATGAAAAACTCGGCGTCGGGCGACTCGTTCGATATGCTGACGCGCGGCCAGCACTACGACTCGGTCGACATTGACACGGAGGCCTGTCGCATGCTCTTCGTCAAGTACCTTTTGACGACGATCCCCGAAGAGCCGCCGACAGAGTCGCCTCGGGACGACAACAATCTAACGCACCACGGCAGTACTGGTGGACACCCCGGGACGCAGCCCCGCTTCAGCAACAACAACAACAGTCATCACGGCAGCACCAACCCGCCACTTCTCGAGCTCGTGACGGTACCCAAGCTCAGTATCCATCCGACGGGGCCAATGGACCGCGCCAAAGTCAAGTCGTTCACCAAGACACTGCCACCGACCGACGGCGACGGCGACGGGAGCGAGTCCCCGACCAAAGCTCTGCAAGGCTTTCTCCTCGCGCAATACATTCTCGACTTTGGCAACGTCGTCACCGGCACCCACCGCGTCAAAAAGTTTGTCGTCACCAACACGGGCCATGTACCAGCCTCGTTTCAAGTCGACAAGAACCTCGCGCTCGGCCGCGGGTTTGCGATCGACCCGGAGCGCGTCGTGCGCTTGCCCGAGAAGAAGGGCGTTGAGTTCAGTGTGACGTTTACTGCGCGCAAGAACGGCCGGCACGGCCCCCACGGTGTCAATTTGCTCTTGGATGTCAAGAACGGACCGCCGAGCTTGGTGACGTTCAAAGCCAACGTGACAGTGCCCGACCTCGTGCTTTTGGCGGAAAACCTCGACTTTGGCAAGGTTGTCGTCGGGCGGTCGCATGTCGTCCACTCGCAGTTCTTCAACAACTCGCCCGTTGTTGTCGAGTGGGCGCTCAAGAAACCCATGGGGTCGGCCCGCGACGTGGGGTACTTTCGCATGGAGCCGACCGGCGGGCTCCTGCATCCTGGCACGCGCTGCAACATCAAGGTCGAGTTCATGCCGCTCGAAGGACGACTGTACCATGTCAAGGTGCCCGTCAAGATCTCGTCGAATCCCAAGACGCGCTCGATTACGTGCCAAGGCGAAGGCTCAGAGCTCCGCGTCTCGTTCGACCCACCCATGGCCGAGCTCGGGCCCGTGCTGCCGTGCTCGCCACCCATCGAGCGCATCGTGATTATGCGCAACGAGTCCGACCACGCGGTGGAAGTCTACTCGCTCGACTTTGACGCTCAGTACAAGAGTGAAGAAGACATGCTGCGAGAAGCGTCCGGCTACGGCGACGACGACTACCTCCGCCTTCCACTGCGGCTACCGGGCACGGGCTTGCCCGAGCACATATTGCTCGAGTACAACCAGCGCAACCAAGAAGAGCCACCGCCTGTTGAAGCGGCGACGACCGCCGAGGCGGACATGGACGAAGAGGACACGCGGTCGCTCCGTGCAAAAGAAAAGGCCGTCGACTACATCTTTCTGGGGCCCCCTCTCTGCGGCAAGACGACGCAGGCCAAGCTCATGGGCGAGAAGGAGCACTTGGTCGTCTGGACTTTCGACGATGCCGTCGCGCTCTGCGCCAAGGACGAGTCGGACATTGGCAAGCGTGTGCGCAAGGCCTTGGAGCTGCCCCTTCTCGCATGGGATATGATCAAGCCCACGACGCCGGAAGAGCCCGAGGCTGTTGCAGCGCACGACAAGAAGGGCAAAAAAGACGGCAAGAAGAGCAAAACCGAGCTTGACGAGGTCAAGGACGAGCCGCCGCCCATGACACCACCACACGAGCCGTCGCCGCGCGAAGAGATGGGACTCGACCTGCTCGAGTGGGTGCTGCAGTGGCGTCTCTCCCAGCCCGACATGGCCAACGGAAGTGTTTTGGACGGCTGGTCCACGACGTATGCGCCCGACAGTTCGTCGCTTCTCCACGTGATCGCCAACGTTCTCGGTGGCGCCACCATCATCCTACTCGGCATGAACGAAGACATTTACGAAGCCCACATCCTCGCATGCATCAAGCACGTTGAAGACGATATGGACATGCTCGAGCGGTCGCTCGACATGATGCAAATGGTACCCGAGGAGCCTCTGCTCGAAGCGATCGAGCCGATTGAGATGGTGCCGGAAGAAAAGGAGGAGAAGCGACCGGCGAGCCACTCGCGTTTAAAGTCGAGCGTCAGCTCCGACACTGTCGTGGTCGAGCCACCAGCTGTGGTCGCGGAGCCGCCGCCGCCAACACCCGAAACCATCGACCCGGTGCAAGTCGAGCACGAGCTGCATACGTACCGCCTGCTCTCGGAGCGGCTGCACGAATACCTCGACTTGGAGCTCTACGACAAGTACTGCCAAGAGCTTGTCGCGCACAAGAAGGAGTGGGAAACGCTGCTTTTGCGGTTGCCACCGCCACCGCCGCCACCGCCCACGTCCGAGTTGCCACTGCAGAACGGCGAGCCCGACGGGGCCCTCAGCGACCGCAGTGGGGTGCACGAACACCCGTCCACATCGACCGACGCGACGACCGCGGACGACGAATCGGGCATGCCGTCCATGGCCGCCGACTACCCCGAGCTCGTCACGGACGACGCTATCGAAGCACCAGAGCACTTGGTGGCGCGCAAGCCGCGGCGTGTTCTCGCCCTCCACGATGTCAACCTCAACGAAGTTGGACCGCCACTGCTCTTGCACGGTCTCGTGTTTGCGTCGATTGAAAAGTACTTGCGCGAGCTGGCGTCGAGCAAGCTCGTGATGCCGGCGCCCATGACGTACCAGCTCGTCAAGCGGCCGTATTTTCGGAGTCAGCGCAAGCCCGTGCCGCGCTTTAGCCTCTCACCACCGGACGTGAGCCGGTGGATCTTGCCGCCGCAATCGGAGATTTCGTTTCACGTCACATTTGCGTCGTCCGACGTGGGCACGTTCGATAGCACGCTCGGGTTTGAGATCCTCGGGAGCAAGCGCGAAGCGAGTCTCTTCTGCCGCGGCATTTGTGCCGTGCCGGGCATCAACGCGGACCCGCGCAACGTCTTTATGAGTCGCGCCAAGCACAAGGCGGACGGTGCGCTCGTGCACAAAAAATTTGTCTTGTCGAGCGGCGTGTACGAGTTTGGGCCGCTCTTGCTCGGCAAAGCGCGGGAGCTCCGGCTCGAACCCATCGCCTCGGACGCATACAAGGCGACGCGCAAGACCAACGCCGAGGTGTTTCGCATCTCCAACCCGAGTCGATTCCGCGCGCAGCTGCATTTTTTCTTTGAGAAGCAGCCGCCAAATGACGACATTGGCGTCGACGGCGACGCAGCGTCGACAAATGCGGCTGCCCATACCTTTCTCGTCGAGCCAAATAGACTCGAGATTGCCGAAGGGGACACGGCCGAGGTCCTCGTGTGGGCGTTTCCCGCGAAAAATGGGGTACTTGATGACACGCTCGTGTGCTGTATTGCCGACAACCCCGAGCCAGTGACGTTTCCAATTTCATGCATTGGGTGCGCGCCGTTGATTGCGCTCAATGGGCCGTGGACCGAGAGCGCCAAGCTCATCGACTTTGAGAGGCTCTTGCTCAAGCGCCAAGAAGACAAGACGTGGAGTCTCCGCAATGCGTGTGAGCTGCCCATCATTTGGCGCCTTGTGCTCGACGTGCCGACCGAGTTTGAAGTCGTGCCTCGCGACGGTACGCTCAAGCCCGGCCAGTCGCAAACCATCGTTGTTCATTTCAATGCAGCCACCGAAGGGCTCTTTGAGTTTGGGATTCCGATCGAGTTTGCCGATCTCGAGGGCGGGCTCGTTGGCAGTAACCCGCATCTGCGCCGGGACAGCATCAAGGTCAAGGCCGAGGCCTACAAAATTGACGTGTGCTCGTTTGACGAAGAGTCGCCCGACCCGAGTGCCGAGAGTCTCAACGGCGTCTTGGACTTTGGCCTCCTCCGCGTAAGCGATACGCCCACCAAGGCCTTTTCGCTCCGGAACCGCGGCAAGTACGATATCAAAGTGATGCTGTCCGTCAAGCGCAACAAGGATTGGTGCAAGATCAACCCGGTGGACGCGACAATTGCGCCCGGAAAGAGCCAAAAAATTGAAGTCACGTTCCTCTCGAGTGTCTCGGGCGAAATCGTGCTCCGCGACTGCAAGGACATCAAGTGCGTCATTTTAGAACAAACGACCGGCGAAGTCTTTAACGAGTTTCCCATCTTGCTGCACGCGCGCGCCGTGTACTCGAAATTTCGCTTGCAGCCCGCGCGCGGCCTCAGCTTTGGCTCGTTGCGCTTCAACGAAGAAAGGAAGGTCAAGCGCCTCGAGCTGCGCAACGACGGTGAATTTGCGTTCAAATTTCGCTTCAAAACGGACGTCATGGACGACGCGGCCAGTGTCGACGAGACCAAGCCCTTGGTGCTCGGGCAGTTTTCGATTCTGCCGGCCGGTGGCAGCTTGGACCCGGGACGCATCGTCGCCATTGACGTTGGCTTCCAGCCCCAAGGCGCGGCGGTTTATCGCGAAAACGTCCGACTGGATATTTCGGGGCGCGACCCGCACAATGAGAACGAGACGGCCATGCTGCAGTACGAAGTGACGGGCGAGAGCTGCTACCCGGGCATCAACACGAACGACATGGAGAGCATTTTCGAAGAGCAGGCGGTGGTCCAGACCTTTGGCTCGGGCCACACACACTGCCTCGAGCGCAACCAACCCATGTTTGCAGAGACCGAGCGGCTCTTTGACTTTAGCGCCGTCTTGGTCGGCAAGAGCATCGTCGAACGGTTCAAAATCTCCAACCCGACCAAAGTGCTCGCAACCGTTCGGTTTGCCATCAAGGCGCCGACCGAGTCGAAAGACGAGTCGGGACTGAGTATGTTTACGGTGCAGCCCACAGTGTGGGACATTCCGCCGCACGAACACCGGTACGTGAACGTCCACTTCAAGCCCACGAACATCACGACGTACCATGCGCTCTTCTCTGCGGTCGTCGACGACGGCGCCGACCCGAGTACAAACGTCCTGCAATTTGACATGCGGGGCGAGGGCACGATGCCCTGCATCACGATCGAGAAGCCGACAACGCGCGAAGGCAACGTGCTGAGCCTTGCGTTTGGCAAGCAGCGCGTCGGGAAGGGCCGCGAGCTGCCCTTGGTTTTGCGCAACGACGGTCTCGTACCGTCGACAGTGCTCTTTTCGATGCCGTCGAGCACCAACTTTACGTTATTGGAAGCCGCGGCGACGACGAGCGGCCTACTTTTGCCGCCCAAGAAGACGCATACGATGTCGGTCCTCTTCAAGCCGATTAAAGCGCACGACGAGATGTGCAGCGTGCAGCTCAAGCTCAGCGTGCAATACAATCCGTTCGAAGACACAATCATCAAGCTCAGCGGCCAAGGCTACAAGGAGCTCGTGACTTTGGACGGTCTCGTGGACGACGACCACATCGTGTTCAACGACGTCGATATTGCAACGGCGACGACCGCGAATATGCGCTTTGGCTTGCGGAACCAGTCGTCGACGCACGTGGTTCGTTTTGCGTTTGGCGCGCACCCGCTGCTCAAGTTTGTACCGACGACCGGTCATTTGTATCCCGGCGCGCACGCGAGCATCCTTGCAACATTTGCGCCACCACCAGGCGTCGCAACGGTCCTTGACAAGGAAAAAATCCCAATCACACTCAGTCGCATCAAGCCGGCGGTCGACGCGCCGTGGGACGACACCATGTCGACACTTTCGTTTGTTGAGGCCGATGCGACGCCGTCCAACGCGACAGAGCCATCGTATGAAGCGCTCGACCCGCCGCTGCCACCGCTCACGGCGCTGGTGTTTGCGGTCGCCGACACGCTGCGCTACAGCTGCAAGACGACCGAGATTGCGTTCAAAAAGACGTTCATGTTTCAAGCGTGCACAACAAAGTTCAGCGTCAAAAACGAAAGCAAAGTGCGGTTGCCGTTCACGTGGACGTGGAGCCAAGAGTTTCTGCAGCTCCCAGACGTGACGGCGTCGTCCATGGATACGCCGTGTCCGTTCAGCATCGAGCCCGACGCCGGCGAGATAAGCGCCGACGATACGCAGGACTTCCTCGTCCGGTTTGCGCCGATCGAGGTCGCCCACTACGTCTACCGGCTCGAGGGCCACCTCAAGAACGGTGACATTATTCGCATTAGCGTGCGTGGCACGTCGCTTCGACCTGTTTGTCATGTCGACGTCGAGCCAAGCGACTATGCGCAGCGGCGGTCGTTGGCGATGGTCGGGCCGGGCGGCGAACTTGGGCCACTGGACCCGAGCGTCCGTGTTGTCGAGTTGGAGTCGCTCGGGATTCGTGTGCGAAACACGCGTCGCTTCTACGTCATCAACCCGACCAACGTCTCGTATGAGTTTGCGTGGGTCCCCGAGGGCCCGCATGTGAACCCGGCCTTTCGCTGTGCGACGCCAAAAGGGCTTATGCTCTCGGGGAAGCGCTGCGAGATGGTCTTTGAGTTTACACCGACCCAGATGGAGCTGCAAGAGATGTTTTGGCGGCTCAAGATCGACCAGTTTGGCGTCGACCAACTCTTTTTGTTTGTGGGCACGACGACCGAGCCGCGCGTGCTCCTCGACCGGGGCAGCGTCAACTTTGCGACGCTCCTCCTCGGATCCAAGGCGTCGCAAACCATCTATTTGACCAACCAGGAGCATTTACCGTTCAACTTTGCGTTTGAAAAAGTCCACTTTGTCGGCGAAAAGCCCGTGCTACTCCTGACGCCGCTCTCGGGTGTCGTGCCGCCCCACGGCCGGACAGCGATTGACGTCGAGTTTGCACCGAACGAAGAAAAGCTGTACAACTTCAACCTCGGCTGCACGATCAAACGCAAGCCGTCGCGGCTCTCGCTCAACGTCAAAGGCGAGGGGTATGCGATCCACGACCACGTCATCGTGCACGACGACACTGCCGGCGGCATGCTCGACGCGATCGAGCCGTCGTCGTCGACACCGATCGACTTTGGCACGGTCCGCGTGCACGAGAAAGCGCGGCGCAGTATCGTGCTCTCGAACGCCGGCAAGTTCAACTTTGAGTTTACCTTTGCGTGGGCATCCGCCAAGCATCCGATGCTGACGCTCGAGCCGAGCAATGGGACGGTCCGAAAGAACGACAAGGTGGTCTGCCACCTCACGTTTGCACCCACAAAAGAGACGTCGCTCGACGGCCAGCGCATCGTGTGCACCACCGCGGGCTCGCGCGAGTATGCGTTCCCGATCCATGGCAACGCGGTGCCGCCGGCCGTCGATTTTTCGTTCACGGCGCACGACTTTGGCCCGTGCTTTATCGCCGAGCCGGACGCGGCGCCGATGGTGGAAACCATGACGCTGCGCATCACGAATATGGACCACGAGATGGACATCAGTGTCGACTGCAGCTACGAGAAGCGGCCGTTCTTGCACGTCACCGTCCAACCCACGGTGCTCGGGCCCCACGAGACGCTCGACGTGCCGATTACGTTTACGGCGCGGCACGAAGGGCCGTACGAAGAGGTGGTGCCGTTTACGATCAACGGCAACACGACCATCAATGTCGTGCTGAGTGGCGAAGGCATTTACCCAAAGATCGAGCTCGCCATGGCGGCGTCCGTGGTTCATTTTGGGACGCTCCAGATCGGGCAGAGCGTGAGCCGCATCGTCAAGCTCGTCAACCGTGCGAAGCGCAAGACGCCGTTGGCATTGCTTGCGAGCCACATGCACGACATTGGCCTGAGTATCTTTCCGCAAACCGGCATCTGGATCAAGCCGCGCGAGACGCTCGATGTCGAGCTGCGGTTTTCGCCGCCGCGGCGCGTGACGCCGTTCGAAGAAGAGCTGTGTGTGGACGTATGCGGCACGAAGAAGAAGCTCGTGACGCTCACGGGGGCGTGCCAGGGCATGGACGTGCAGTTTGAGACGGAGAACCTCAGTTTTGGCCCCGTCGTGCTCGGGTCGCAGCTCGTGCGGCGGCTCTTGCTGCAAAACCGAGGCGACCTTGTGGCCAAGTTTCAATGGGATTTGAAGCGGCTTGGACCCGACTTTAGCATAGCGCCAAGCGAAGGCGTCGTGCTGCCAAACCAAGACAAGTCGTTTGAGATCACGTTCCGGCCGCTCAAGATCAACGACGACATTCGGCTCGAGAAAATTTTGTGCGGCATCGAGGGCGGCGACTTTCTGACCATGACGTTCACGGGCGCGTGCGTTGGCCAGCTCGAGACGTCGATCAAGGAGCTCGTGTTTGAGTCGCGTGTCCGGCGCGAAGTCGCCAAGGAAATCTCGATTGAGAACAAGACGGGCAGTCCGTGGAACTTGATCCCGATGGTGCAGGGCGAGCACTGGCGCTGCGCCGAGAACGTGGCCGTGCCCGCGAATGGAAAAGCCGTCATGCAGCTCTACTACATGCCGTTGAGCATGACCCAAGCGGGCGAGACCGCCGGCTACGACCGCCCCAAAGCGCACAAGGGCTCGCTCTTCCTCGCGATTCCGGATGGGAGCGCGATCTCGTACAACTTGGTCGGCACCGCGGTCGAGCCAGATGCGCTCGACACGTTGAGCTTCAAGACGCCGGCAAAAGCATCCTTGCCGATCAAGTTGCCACTGGTCAATTGGCTCAAGAAGAGCGCCCAAGTGTTCCACGTCACGATTGAAAACGTGACGCAGTGCGCGTCGACGTTCGTCCAGGGCGCCGACACGATCACGGTTCCCCCAAATGCGACGCGCGAGTATGGGCTCAAAGCCTTTGCGTACCTTGAAGGCATAAACGAGCTCAAGGTATCGTTCACCAACAACGAGAGCGGCGAGTATGTCTTCTACGACGTGCGCATCGACGTCACGCCGCCCGTGATCGTCGAGACACTCTCATTCCACGCGCCCGTGCGCCAGAGCATCAAGAAGCTCATTACGATCGAGAACCCGTTCCCGCCGTCGCGCAGCATCCAGTTTGACGACAAGAGCTTCTGGAGCTGCTCGTCACCGAGTGTCCGTGTTCGGCGCGTCGGTGAAATGACCGGCCGGTCCGAAGGCTCGTTCGAGGTCGAGTACCGGCCACTCCTGCACACGGTCGAGGCGATCGAGGCGACGCTCACACTGCGGAGTCCGCAGCTCGGCGAGTACCCGTACAAGTTGTCTTTGGCCACGTCGCCGGCAGGCATCGAGAAGATCCTGCACTTTACGGTGCCCTTGGGCGGCAGTCAGACGCAAGCGTTCCGCTTCAGTACGTATGCGTCCAAGCCCATCGACTTCAAGTGCAGTGTGCAGCAGCCAACGTTCTTCAACGTCGCGCCCTTGCTCAAGACCGATGTCACAACCTGGGATGGCACCGAACAGACCGTGGTCGTCAAGTTTGAACCCGAAGCGCTCGGTGACATTCGCGATACGCTGGTCGTCGCGTCGGACGCCGGCGGCGAGTACAATTGCACGCTCCTCGGGCAGTCGGTCCCGCCGGTACCCCAGGGCCCGTTTGTGTTTGGGACGACCCAGGACGTTGAGTTCAAGAACGTCTTCAACGCCCCGCGCGAGTTTGCCTTTGCGATCGACGGCGCCGGGTTTTCCGTCAACACTGCGACCGTCACGATCGCTGCCAAGTCGGCCAAGGTCGTGACGGTCAAGAACACGGACACGAGCGCGCGCGCGACGCCAGTGACGGGCAAGCTCCTCGTGACGTGTCCGAGCCTGCCCGAGCTGCCGCCGTGGGTCTTCTACCTCGAGGGCGAAAGCCGGGGCTGAAGGATTTATATATGTACATAAACCATTAGGAATCAAAAGTCTATTAGAGTATATCGTCGCTGTATATAGTTGTATATCGGGAGGTTTATCGGTCGTGCTTGGAGACGAAGAGGACCCCGTTCTTGAACCGGCCTTGGGTCGCCATCGTGCCAGCGTCGCCGCGCTTCTTGGACACCTTGGCGGTCGTCTTCTTCTTGCCCGTGACGATGCCGGACGCCTTGACGAGCTCGGCGTGCTTTTCTTCCCGCTTCTTCGCCGCCTTGCGCATGGCCATGAGCTGGTCGTACGGCCGCTTCTGCTGCTTGGGCGCTTTCCCGCCCAGTGTCACGATGCGCTCGATCTCGAGCTTCTTGCGCTCCTTGCCCGTTGCATGCGTCACGCCTACCCGAGCATGAGTGTCTACGTACGATGGACGACGGAGGGCGCACCAAAGCTCTTGACCGAGTCCAAGGTCTCGCGGAACTGCTTGGCGACCTCTTCGGCGCGGCTTAGCGGCTCGTTGGCGCCGGCCTTGCGCGGGCGGCCATCGTCGTGGCGCGGTCGGCGGACGTCGGTCACGGGGCACTCGAACACCTGGACGACCCGGGGCTTCCCATCCGACTTCTTGAACGCGGGCAGCATCGGCAAGCTTGCTGTTTGACTGGATCCAATACGCGGCCACTCGTTGCAGGCCCCCTCCCTGTTTTTAGGAGGGGTGGGGGTCCCCCTTTAAAAAATCGATGCAAACGATGGAATTCGACCAATCAGACACCGCTTCTATTTTTAGCGAAAAGGCGATTGCCGGCAGTATTTTGACGACCATGCCAGCGACGCCCGCTCGCCACGCAGTCGTCCATGCTGCAGACCCTAGAGCATGTAATGAACATGGCGTGCGTAGGACGCTCGGTGCATGCGCGACCCAATGCCAGCGAACGCGACGCCCGAAGATGGGGCCAACGACGAGGTACGATTGTCCGCGCCGGCTGTGGGTACGACCATCGGTCGTAGACCGCCTCGATCGCCTCGTCGCGGCGCTCGTCAGCGTCATCGATCAAGTCGGCGTCGTCGTACCGCTCAAGCGCTAGCACTAGCTCGTCCATGTCCAAGCGCACGACGTCGTCCTCGATTTCGCGGAGCTCCCTTTCCACGGGTACGCGCTGGCGTAGCTGGATGCAGCGCTTGTCCAGCCTCAGAATTGCTCTGACGTACGTGTATCTAGTGGCGTCGATCCACGAGCTCGAAGCCCGCAAGCTCGACATTGAAGCGCAGTTGCAGGAGGTGGAGGCCGCGTTGAAGCTCAAGGCCGACAAAACCAAAGGTGTCTACAAGGTATGTACGCGACTAGGTAACTACTGTCCATTTAGTCCTTCGTTTTGGCTAGCCCAACCGACCATTCGCGCTCCTGCCGCGGTCGGCGTCGGGCTCGCTCCGATCGACGCACCGATGAACGCCCACGACTCTGCCACGAAATCCGGATAACAGTGACAAATTACGGAAATTCTCGCAGTGAGTAAGAATAGCGGCATTCGTTGGCGGGCAGCATGGGGCGGAAGAAGGCGGCCGCGGCCGCGGACGTGGTCAAGGCCAAGAAGCAGCACTTCGCCGAGAAGGCCAAGAAGAAGGAGAAGCTGGACAAGCTGCGCCGGCAGCCCAAGCCGGCGAAGCGCTTCCACAAGGTCGCGGCCGAGCCCGAGCCATTGACCGTGCACGAAGCCTCCGACATGGAGAGCGAGGAAGACGAGGCGCTCGACGACCCGGCGTACATCTCGCTCCGTGACTCGCCGATCAAGGCGTCAGCAGCAACGACGACCGAGACAGCGACCAAGGCGCCGTGGATGCGCGGGCGCACCAAGTACACCAATAAGAATGTCTTTCTGCAGCTGCACGAAGAGATCCTCGAGTTTGTCTCGTTCTTGAGCCCGACCCAAGACGAGATTGCGCTGCGCAAGGAGGCCATCGAAGACATTCGGACCATCATCGCCGACCTCTGGGACGGCGCGACGATCGAGGCCTTTGGCTCGCACGTGACCGAGATGTACCTTCCGACGAGCGACATCGACTTGATCGTGCACGACGCGCCCACAGGCAAGCAAGCGCTGTGGTCGCTCGCGCAGCGGCTCGAGGACCTCGGCGTCGTGAGCTTCATCGAGGTCATCGACTCGGCGCGCATCCCGATCGTCAAGATCGTGCACGCCAAGACCAACGTGCACATGGATTTTTCGTTTACGACGACGTCCGGTCTCTCAACCGCCGACCTCGTCATGATGTACATGCGCAAGTACCCTTCGTTTCGGCCGCTTGTCATTGTGCTCAAGTACTTTCTCCTCCAGCGCGGCCTCAACGAGACGTTCAAAGGCGGCATTGGCTCGTTCCTCCTCCAGCTCCTGGTCGTGAGCTTCCTCCAGCAGTATGCGCGCAACCACACCAAGAGCGCCGACCACCTCAACCTCGGCGTGCTCCTCGTCGAGTTCTTTGAGCTCTACGGGTCGTCCCTCAACCCGTCCAACGTTGGGCTCAGCGTCCGCAATGGTGGCTCGTACTTTATGAAGGAAGAGCGCGATTGGCGTGACGCGAGTCGGCCGTTCTTGCTCTGCGTCGAGAACCCGCACGACCCGAGCCACGACGTCGCCGCCAACTCGTGGGACATCCGCAAGGTCTTCCGCACGTTTGCCCATGCGGCCAAGTCACTCCAAGCCGAGATCTGCCTCCGGGGCAAGAAGCACGGTGCGACCGGCAGCATTCTCGCGCGCGCGATTGCCATTGACGGCTTCCTCCACGACCGCGACGGGCCGTCCACGTTTGGCTTTGACGTTGTCCGGAACGACCCCGCCGAAATGGCGATGCTCCAGAAACGGTACGCGAGCCGGCCTGAATAAAGTTAGGAGACTGTACTATGCATTCTCTTTGATAAGACAATATTGAAGACGCTTATTATATCCTATCACGTGTATGTCTCTACCACATGAAGCGCGCGATCGAGCCATCGACCCAATTGAACGGGCGGTATATGAAGACGTACATCGTAACCGCGTTGATGGCCAAAAAGACCGCCGACGTCAAGAGTACCGGGATGAGCGGTTGCTAGACGTCCATGAGCATCAAATGGAGACCAAATGGAGACGAACCTTGGGCGAATGGAGGTGGAGAAGCGTGTACGGAACAAGGAAATAGCGCGGCTCGACGAGCGGCGACGGCACGAGGGCGAGGGCGGTCGCGACGCCAAAGACCACGAGCCACAGCAACGTCGTCGCTTTGCGGAGCTCCTTCCAGAGAAACCACGCAGCGTAAATGTACAGCGGGAGGGGCACAAACTTGGCGAGCGCGTGCTTGAGGTACAAGCGCTGCCAGAGGTAAAACGTGTAGTGGCGGTTGTCGGCGAGCAAGAAAGGGTGTGTCAAGCTACAAACTTGGTGTCCCCACCGGCACGACAGCAGAGGATTCTTCTACCTGAAGCGGTCGATCGCAAACAGAAGCGCAACGACAACGGCGATCGACGTCAGAAACGATCGAACACTCGACGTTAGCGCATGGCCCACGTCGCGGAAGAAGGTCTCGAGGCGCACTAGCACCATGGTGATGCAAATGTCCCGAGGCCAGGGTTACCTGGAAAGAGGCAGACGAGGCCAAAGCCCATGGTGGCAATTGTCATAAAGTACAGCAGCTGCGCCAAATGCAAGCCCGCCACGTGGTTGGCCGTGTCGCCTACGAAGCCAATGGTTGCTTGGTCGGACGTGTCGGGTTCATACCCACGGTGATGGCGCCGTTGACGGCGAGGAACGCGCCAAAGGCGACAACGATCGAGATGGTCGCCCAGTAGCGCTTGGTGAGGAGGACCGAATCCTTGAGCAGGAACGTCAAGAACTTGAGGAGCACGATGCCGAGGCTACGTATAATGGCAGTGCGCCTTAGGTGCAGCATTCAACCATGGGACGTACTGGGAGCTCGACTCGGCGCCGCTCGGACAGGCATACCTACGTACATGCATGGAGAGATGTCGTGTTGCATGGACGTACAAGTGTGTTTCATGCGTCGTCTCAATGTCCTGTACAATGGCCGTGCCAAGGATGAAGAGCACCCAGAGAATGTTGGTTTGGCGCACCGCGACTGCGAGGTACCCACACTAGCATTTCGCGGTGCATAAACCCCTTGTACGAGCAAACGAGAATGGCGTACGAGCACGCTGGCCAAGTACGTGGTCGTGCAGCTCCCGGACCGAAGGCGCTGGCGCTGGCTCACGCGCGAGAGGAGGTACATGAGCAGCACAAAGAAGAGCCCGGCCACGTCCGTGTAGTAGAGAAAGCTGAAAAAGACGTTGATCGGGAAGAACGCAATCATGAGGCCGTGCGCGATCGCGTGCGACCGCTCGTGCGCCGTGTACTACGCGAGACGGTCTAGATGGGATGCAAGCATCGGAGTTACCTCTTTCATTTGGCGCAAGAGCACAATGAGGTAGACGTTGCCGATCGCGAAGAGGAGGTTCAAGCATCGCAGCACCGTCGTCGAGCAGTAGGCAATGCGCACCGAGACGGAAAACGTCTGCACGAAATGGACCGCGTTGGAAAACGCGACGCCCGCCACGTAGAGCCCGGGAAAGGTCGTAATTTTCGGATCCCATGTGTCTAGCACTAGCATGAGAGGCGGCGACGCGCGGGGCGGCGGCGAAGCCAGTATGCTCATACCCCAATGGCCCATGCAGTACTGCTGCGTCTGGGGCACATGGAAGATCTCGTCCTACGCGCCTGCGCTTAGCGGCGAACGATTGCATGTAGCTGTACCATGTAGGCTTGCGGCGCATGCACGTGGAAGAGGTAGGCGATCGCTGCGTACGAGGCGCCGACGACCGCGGTCGCGCCGAGCGCGCTCGACGACGTCATCTCAAAAATGGGCCCCCGGATACTCGATTTCCGTATCCGGAAGATCTGTTGTCTATTCCAACATTCCTTAAGCGGCGCCACGGTAGCGGCCCCAAGGAATGGCTGGCTGCATGTATTGCCCCGCCACTTCGGTTAGCAATCTGCTTTAGCGCTTGACATTCGGTAATGCGCGTGCTTCGGATGCGGTGTGGTCGCTATGAGGGCAAATGCCTTAAGAAACCCTCCAAATTGGGTGGTTTTAGCTGGCTACTGCGCCCACAGTACTCGGGCGCGTGTCACCGCGTGCACCACTCTTGCACGTCAACCGCCGAGTGTCTCTGCAGTGCTACTACAATCGATGATGCACGGTCTCTATCTCGATTCACCGTCCTTAACCGCTGGTGCTGAGCGTCAAGGATGGAGGCGGCTTGTACAGCACTCGCCGCAGGTACAGGCCGTGGGCAGGGGCCATCGCCGGCGCCGCCGACCGATCTTTGGCGGCCAAGAGACGCGGAATGTCCTCTGGCTGCAGCTTGTGCATACCGACGTCAACGAGCGCGCCGACGATGTTGCGCACCATGTGGTACAGGAAGGACGACGCCGATGCCTTGACGTGCAACAGCGTAATCGCATCGTTCTCGTGGAGCTCGTTCCCGCCGTGCGAAGGAATCGTCTCGATACCGAGCGTCGAGAGCGTTCGAATTGGCGAGAGCGCTTGGCATCGCGCGCCGCGGAAGCTCGTAAAGTCGTGCTCGCCGAGAAAATGGGTGCACGCGGCGGCCATGGCCGCTTGATCCAGCGGCCGCTCGACGTGCCACGAGAGGTCGCGCGTGAAGAGTGACGAGGGCAGGCGACCTGGCAGCGCATATCGGAACTCGGTGTTGGGCATGTGGATCTGGTAAATGTAGTCGCGACCGATTGCTTCAAAGCGAGAGTGGAAGTCGTTGGCGACAACGTCGACGTCGCGGACCACGATGGCCTGGTTGCGCTGGCGCAAGAACGCGTTCATGGCGTTGCGCACGACGTGCGGCGGGTGCGGCTCTGCGCGGTGCAGATCGACGTGCGCTGTGTTGGCCACTGCGTGGACGCCGGCGTCCGTGCGGCTCGAGACAACGACGCGCGAGAGGCGATCGTGCGAGCCCATGAGCAGCGCCAGCGCCTTCTCGAGCTCGACCTGCACCGTGGGCCCGCAGGCTTCGGGCTGCGCTTGGAAGCCACGGTACGCGCTGCCGAGGTACTCGACTGTGAGCTTGTACCGCTGCAGCATGCGTCGGCGCGAATCAATCTCCGATTTCAAAACACACTATATGCATTTCCTTACACTATATACACGGTATTCGTGTTTCCAGTATTGTCGCCAATGCAAGTGGAGCGCAGGACGAAGCAAGGATCTGTTGCTACAATGCACTTGCACGTATGCAGTGGTCGTATCCGAGGCAGTCATCTGGCTTGCATGGGTGAAGTACCATTCACATACGTGATGTCGAAGTACACTATATCCGTTGCTTGGACCTTTATAATTAAATACTCGAAGGTATCAACAAGAAGAGGTTGGATCCAAAAACATTCCACAGCAGAAGAAGATAGGTCGCAGGTACCGACCGCCATGTCGCTGCTCAAGTCCAAGCCGGTGCGTTCGCCATCCTGCGCGCGTTCGCCGAGCCTCATGGCCGACTAGGTGGACTTTGATATGGTCTGGAACGAGATCGAGCCGTCCGTGGAGGTCCTCGTCAACGGCTCGCACGCTCCGTTCTCGTACGAGAAATGGCAGGGCGTCTACCATGGCGTGTACAGCATCTGCACCAACCCAGGCGCGCCGCAAGCCGAGGCGCTCTTCTTCCAGCTACGCGAAATCCTCGTGCGCCGCGTCACCGAGATCGTCGAGGTGCGCGCCCACGATCATCGTTGTCGCGGCTCTAGTCTCAGATCTGAGTAGCTCTTGACGGCCGAGCCGGGCGACGCTGAGTTCCTCGCGCTCTACTGCTCGCACTTTAACGTCTACTCGACAGGCAGCAACTACGTCTCGGAGCTCTTTGCTTACTTG
Organism: Saprolegnia diclina VS20; assembly: GCF_000281045.1. Classification (NCBI taxonomy): domain Eukaryota; phylum Oomycota; class Saprolegniomycetes; order Saprolegniales; family Saprolegniaceae; genus Saprolegnia; species Saprolegnia diclina. The sequence goes on from NW_008246073.1 coordinate 167,908, forward strand.
GTGCGCTCTCTGTATGTGTTAGAGCGTTGGAGGTCTCATTCCGCTCTGCCTACAGAACCGGTATTGGATTCGGTACGCCCACTCCGAGTACGGCCAAGCGCCGATTCCAGGCGTATACCCCGTGCCCGAGGTAAGGTGCTCGTCAGGAAATGCAGCGAAGACGCAGGACCATGGCTAGCTCGCGCTGCGCATTTGGCGTGACATTGCACACAGCGCGCTCAAGCACCGCGTTGTGCATGCGCTCGTGCACATCTTTCGCATCGCGCGCGAGGCAGGCGACGCCTTCTTTGAGCACGGCGACCTCGTGGCCACGACGGTGCAGGTGCGCATCACGCCATGTCAACTATGTCAACGTGAGGTCGACGTGGTCCTGTAGATCTACCTCGTGCTCGGGCTCAACAAGCAAGACCCGCTGAAGCTCTACCGCCTCGAAGTCGAGTCGGTCTTCCTCCTGGTAGTCGTCAGTCCAAGCCACGATCATATCCTTACGCAAGGGTAGGACACGGAAGCGTACTACGCCGGCGTCGCCCAAGACCTCCTCTCGCGGCTCTCGATCGCCGAGTACCTCGCCCACGTGGAAGCTCTCTGCAAGCAAGAAGAGCGCCGCTGCGATGGCAAGATGCACCGCATGTACACAGCGCATCCACGTTGGCCCGTACCGACCATGCGGAATTATGGATAGCACGGTCAAGCAGGCGCGACAAACGTGTTGCCGCGTCCTCGTCGAGGAGCACGCGGATCGCATTTGCGAGCACGTGGACGCGTTCCTTGCGGCCAACCAAACAGCGGACCTCCGGCGTCTCTTTACGCTCTTCTCCGAACTCCCCAACGAGCACGCGCTCATGCTCTTCAAGGTCTATTTATTTCCGATTTGAATCTCAATCTCAATATGGCCACTAGACAAATCTCAAAAAATACATTGAGAAAACCGGCCTCGACGTTGTCAAGCAGCTCCCGATGGACGCGACGCTGCGCTCCCCACAGCTGTACATTGAAGCGCTCGTCCGTGTGCGCGAGCAGTTTGTCGACCTCATTCGCGACGCGTTTGGCTTCCACGCACTCATGCGCACAGCGTTGGACCAGGCGTGCCGGGCCTTTGCCAACGCCCACCCGCGCCTGCCCGAGCTCCTCGCCAAGTACACGCACGTGCTCATGACCAAACCCGGTTCGCTCAATAACTTGATACGTACATGGCTTATACGGGGTAGGGCTCAACGACAACGAGGTCGAAGTCAAGATTGACCAGATCGGCGTCGTCTTTTGTCTTTTGGACGACAAGGATGTCTTCAAGACGTTCTACGCCAAGCTGCTTTCTCAACGGCTCATCCATGGTAGCCAGATCGACTCAATATGTCCATGTCCTCTTACATAGCTACCTTGACTGTATGCAGGCTCGTCGATGGCCCATGAATTTGAAGTGCTCTTGGTGCAAAAGCTGCGGGACATTTGCGGCTGCGATTTCGTCTCCAAGCTCCAAAAGATGTTTGCCGACAAGCTCCTGAGCTCGGTATGAATCGGAGGGCACACTGGGATATATCGAGCGACCGCGTAGACAACGACGAACGCGTACCGGTCGTGGCGCCACGAGCATCATGGCATGAATGAACCCAACTATCTGGTCGCGTTTAGCTTTGACGTGCTCACTGCGGGGGTGTGGCCGATTCCGACGCCGTCTATTGCCTCGACGCTGCACCTTCCCGCCGTGTGTCAGTACCAAGTCGACCTCTTTACGACCTTTTACGCGAGCCAGAGCTCGGGCCGGCGCCTGCACTGGGTCCACCACCTCTCGCACGGGCTCCTCCGACTGAGTCTGGGCGGTCGGCTCTACGAAATCCACGCGAGTCTGTACCAAATGATCCTTCTCCTGCTCGTCCGATTCCATGACAATAGCTTCCACAAACTCATCAACTCTTCTAGTTTAACGACCGGTCGGCGTGGCGGGCGACCGAATTGCGGGATGCCACGCGCGTCCCGAGCCTCGACGCTGTACACCAGCAGCTGCATCCGTTCGTCAAGGTTGCTTGACCGCCAATCGAAGCTCACCCGCCTCATAGATGAAGCTGCTCACGTTGACGGACGGCGCCCTGTACACGCTCAACGAATCGTTTGCGCACAAGCGGTCCCGGATCAAGGTGAGCTTTCTGCACGAGCCTTTTGAATGCACATGGTGTAGGCCATGCCGGTGCAGTCAGTGCTGGACCCGCCGACGTCGTCGTTGTCGGTGTCGTCGCCGTCGGCGTCCAGTGGGCCGCCCCGCGAAGTCACGGAAGACCGCAAGATGGCGCTCCAGGCGGCACTCGTGCGCGTGATGAAGGCGCGGCGCGAGTGCGCATTCCTGCAGCTGCACGCCGAAGTGACGACGATGCTCGCCAACCAATTCGTGCCGTCGACCGACTTTGTGCAAACCAATTTGGAGCTGCTCGTGGAGAAAGAATACGTTCGTCTCGCATCGCCCGGCGCGACGCGCAGCGCTGCCGTTTACGTCTACGTGGCCTAGTCACGACTGTCCTCGTCACGATCCATCGACCAAAAATGTACTCAATTCTACAATGCCAGTGCGTGCTTGCACATTGTCAGATCTCGTTGATAGTCGTATACAACCCTTGACGTGCTTGCTCGTTCTGTTGGGTCTGTCTTGACGGTTGGGCGTGGCAGTGTCAAGCTGCCGACACGGGTGGATTCCTGCTGCACACGCAGGAGAGACGGGGTTCGAGTCCCGGAGGCGCAGCCCCTTCTTCTCTTTCACGGGTGCGACCGCCAGTTGGAAGCACTGACTGGCGGTCGCACCCTAACCCTAGTGTTGAAATGGCTCTTTACTGTCATTTAATCATTAAAATCATTTCAGGATTCCCTTGGCCGTCATCCTGGTCCTCGGGTGCTAGTATGACGGCAATATCGGCGTACAGTGGACATGAGCGCAGTGAAGGCCACGACGACGTGCATTGTCTGATGTCTCTGGCTACGCGCTATCCTTACAAGATTTCTAGCGTCGCGTCCGGCGTTGCGTACGCTGCCTTGTGCTTGTCAAAGATGCGCTGGAGCTCGGTGAGGAAGAGGCCGTGGACGCGGTCGACTTCGTCGCTGGACGGGTTGTCGCACTTGGTCGTTGGGATCGGGTGTCCGTACACTTGGTGGATCTCGACTGGGAACGGTTTAAACGGGTTCCACCACGTCGGGCCGACGCAGAGCGGAATCGCAATAAGGAATTTCCGAGCAAACCACTGCCGCAGCGGCAGCAAAAACCTACCGACTCGAGTTCAAATTCCTGTTGGATCGTAGAATTCAACTCGTACGTGGACGGACGGAAAAGATCATTTTCACCAAACGCATATACGGGCACGATGGCCGTACCGTGCTGGATCGCGAGCTTGACAAAGCCTACAAAAGCGTATATCATGACAATATTGTCCATCACAATCGACATTGTGTACCTTTGCGCGAATGGAGAAAGACGTGGTGCTTTTGGTACTCGGCGAGCATTTGCTCTTGGATGCCACCGACGAGGATCACGAGGCTCTTGCCGGACGCCAAGACGCTGTGCGCAACGGACCGACTGGCATCGACGACGCCGAGCCAGAGAAGCAGCTCGCGGTAGATGGGAATGCGAAACACGATCGACGCGCCGAGGTGGCGGCGGCGGTCGCCAGGAATCACGTCATGAAAGGCCGGCGTCGACGCGCCTGTGATCATGACGCCATGGTGCCACGACGTGGGGCCGTGCGGATGCGACGAAAAGAGGTACTGCGTCTCCTTAGCCAGCGGTGTCTCAAAGTGCAATGTCGTTGGCACCGGCGCGCGCGCCTTCCAGAGCGAGAGCGTCGCAAACCATGGCCAGTACCCACCGCGTTGCGAAAACTGCGTCGGTGCCAAGAAGCTCGGGAGATACGCAGCGAGAAGACCCAGTACGACAGCGTACGGCAGCGCGTAGTACTGCAAGCTGATGGCGACGCCAGCGACAAAGGCGCTGAGCGATGCCACGTACACGGTCGGGATCGCCATCGGTTCTGCCTCCTCCTGCGCCAAATGTGGTTTGCGGTCAGTTGAATTGCCGCCTGTTTTTGCGTGTACTTGCAGTTTGTATGTCCACTGTGTTTCGTAGCATGGGCTGCTGGGATTGGCTCACGCATCCACCAATCACACGACGCCATATCTTGGCTGCATCAACACCACAGCAGTTGCTACCGCAGCGCAAGCTGCTTCGTGCTGCCGTGCGTCGTCTCGTCGACGTTGAGGCTACTACGATCGACTGGACTGTACGAGGAGACGGGAAGGCAGGCTAGAGCGACTACACCGGCCCGAGCGATTGGGCCGAACACTCGTGGGGGCTAGGGTTGTCAGATGTTGACGCCCAAGTCCTCTCGTTGCGAGGTTAGCTAATCATCCGTGCGGAACTGCAGAAACGAGGTATTTCGTCGGAAAATGCAATGTCGTGTTGGGCTGCAGAAGCGTCTACGCCTGGATCTCGCCCGTGTACGAGTTCCACCAAATAAGTAGCATTTGGGCCGCCGACAACCTAGGGAGCGTGAGCCGCCGTCCGTGGCTAGTCATTGCGACGTACCCGAGCAGCATGTAGGTGCGGAAGCGCCGCGACTCGTAGCTTGGTTCGGGCACCGAGCCTTTGAGGCACTGCAGCATGAAATAGGTGGTCGTCAAGCCCGTGTAGAGGAGCGCAATGTAGTACGCCATCGACCCCAACAGCATGCGCACGACCGTGTTGAGCACGAGCGGCACGTACTTGTAGCCCGTGAAGGCGACAAGGTCAAGGAACGAGATGCTGCTGTTGAGCACGTGCAAGCACGCCTTCATGACCGCGATCTCAAGGCACTGCAGCATGACGCAGTACATGCCCACGTCGCCAATGACGTCCGGGTTGAACCTAGCGCGCGATCCATCAGGCAGATATACCAGAGCAAGCAACGTACTGGCCCGATGTGCCCTTGATGAAGCCGACAAGAAGAATGTACGTGGCAAAGCTCATGAGCGGGATGTAGAGATCCGGCGCGTTCACATCGTCGGTCGGCGGCTTGTACGTGATCTCGCCGGTCGAGTCACTGGGCTCGGTGCGGCGGCGCCAGTTGCTGTGGAGAAAGGGCACGAGCAGCATCTAGACACAAACAGTTAGGAGGATCATGCAGTCATGATGATGGACGAGACCTTGAGGCGCGTGACCACATATGCGTTGTTGACGGTGAAGTAATACTTGACCGAGCCAAACGCGCCTTTTGCACCGGGCACGAACGACGAGATCTTGTTTTCCATAAAGCCGACGCCTTGCGACATCATGTAGCCGGCCATCGGGTTGCTACAAGTCGCGTCGTCGATAAGCATACCAGGATGTCCCACGTACTTGAGAAGCTCTTCGGGGCTGCCGCTGCCCATGGCCTGGCCCAAGAACGCGCCCATGGGCGGTGCGCTCTGGCCCATCATGCCCTGTGGTTGGCCCATCATGCCCTGTGGTTGGCCCATCATGCCCTGTGGTTGGCCCATCATGCCCTGTGGCTGGCCCATCATGCCCTGTGGCTGGCCCATCATGCCTTGGGGCTGGCCGTACGAAGGCTCCTGTGGCGCGACGTGGCCGCGGTTGTACGCCTACGTAGCGGCGCCATCAGTTGACGCAGGTCGGCCTCGGCTCTTTACCTGGCGCTGGTCGGGGTACCCATTGCCACTGCCATTGTTGCTGCCCGTGTGGGCGGATCCGTCGAAAAAGTCGTTCGCCGCCGGCGCTTGGTACTGGGGGTTGAAGCCCGCGCGGCGCGGCTGGTACGGCGCGCTCGGGTTGCGGAAGGGAACTACACGCAGCAAGGTTTGTGCGGCGCTACGTCAAGGTCGGCGCGTACCAGGTTGCGCCATCGCTCGTCGGCTTCCACAAGTGACGTCGGGGACTCGGCTTGCAAACTGTGCGTTGATTGGTCAAATATAGGCCACCGCAGTACATTTGGCGCGATGCCATTGGTTCAAAAAGAAACAGCACGCCAAACACCGCACCTTGATGCAGCCAGCGCATGGCCTTGGCTACCGTCGCCACCGTGGCGGCCATCCATGGCGCCGACTTGTCCACATCGTCGACAGTATCGTAATGCTTCATGGTCATCGTCCCACCCATGCGCTACCACATTGGCGAAGCTGCGCCACGCCGACGCTGCTCATGTCGGTACCCTCGCTCCTCCTCACCTGCTCGAGGACCTGTGCTCGTTCTCACCTGCCACAAACCTTTCTTGTACAGAACTCTAGCCTCTGCGCAGGATGGACAAACGCTTTTGGCGTGCGTACATTATACGTGCATCAAAATGGGACCTCGGCGCACATCGAGCGATGTGCTTATCTCAAGATGCCGTTGGTGATGCTCGGCGACGAGCACGGCCCGGCGCTCGTCATAAACTTGTGGTCCTTCCACATCGCAATGCCGGTGGCGTCCGACTTGAGGCCTTCGCCGGCGGTGACGAGCACCTTCTGCTTCTCGACCTGCGCCGGGCTCAACGGCTCGCCCGTCAGGCCTTCGTACACGATGCGCTCGCCCGGCTACGATGGGCAAAACTAAGCGTCTATGCAATCACTCGGCGTCACAGTACCTTGGCACCGGCCGGCGGCTCGACGAACGCGACCTTCTCCGTGCCATCGGCGTCCGTCTTGACCGCGCAGAGCACCATCCCGTGCGACTTGAAGCCGACGAGCGCACGCGCCTTGAGGTTGCACATGACGAGGCACATACGACCTTCCATTTGCTCGAGCGAGTAGTGCTTGACGAGGCCGCTGGCAATCTGGCGCGGCGCATCCTCACCCTGCACACCAAAACAAGATGAGAATCACTGTCGAGAGCACGGAAGAGGCAACGTACGACATCGATCTCTTCACAGTAGAGCCTAGGATGCCAAGATGAGGTGGTGATGAGAAGAAGGGTGGAGCGTACTTGTCGGCGGTCTCGTGCTTCCAGACCTTGACGATCTTGCCGACGCGAATGTCGAGCTTGGTGATGTCGGGCTGCGCGTCAACGACGGGCGCAGGCGCCGCCGCCTTCTTCTCCTTCTTGGGCTTGTCTTCCTTCTTGGCCTTGCCGTCCGTCTTGGCGTCCGGCTAGCAAGTGGTCATGCAAATTGCGATTGGGCGGCGTCAAGTACCTTGGCCTTGCTGGCAGGCGCGGCCTCGTCGGTCACTGGCGCCTTCTTGTCGGCCGCCGGCGCCGTCGTCGTCGTGTGGACCATGAGCAAGTGCTGGTGCACGGCAACGTCAATGATGGGCATGGTCTCAAAGCCGCGGATGCCAACCGTGTGCTGGAGCTGGTTGAACCAACGGCGGAGGTTGACATGCTTGGAGACTGCGCCGTGCGACTTGACAAAGGCCTTGTAGATGACGTAGAAGAGCGTCGCATCCGCGAGCGTCGGGCGGTTGCCGACAAAGTAGACGCGCGACGCAAGGTGGGCGTCGAGGAGGCTCCACTGGCCCTTGTTGTTGAGGCTTTCGTTCGCACGCTGGTTGGAAGCGACGCTCATCCACTCGGAGATCTCGGCCTGCTCGAGGGGCGTCGTGCCCGAGAGCTCGAGCTCGCGGTCGGCCGCACGGGCAAAGTAGCGCACGATCGTGTTGGTCTCGTTAAGGATGACGTTGCCGAGCTTGAGGCGGATGTCGCCATGGGCGGCCGACGACGTCTTGACGCCGCAGAAGCGGGCAGCGAAGCGGAGGAAGACCGACTCTTCCGACTTGTCGAGCGAGAGCGACATGGCGATAAGATTTATTGTAGCCACCGAGTGGCGGCCTGCCTTCGAACTTCGAAGACATCGAAGATCGTTCTTGTGGTGCGTCCGGCCATGTGCCGGATAATGGCAAGCGAAGATCGAAGTATGAAGGATAAAACCACGCAACCGCTGCAGCGCCACGGCTTGAAGTACCGAGTAGCAGCGGGTGCATCGACTCGACTACAGTGTAGAGCTACTACAGTGTAGCAAGAAGCAGTCGCTTGTCGTTCGACAATACAGGATGATAGTCCTCTGTTGTGCGTTGGACGTTTAGTCGGCGGAGAGAATGCACACCTTCTCCGCTCGCGCATGTATCAACGTTGAAACGCGGTCCTCAACGGTCATTTCATCTATGGGCTGGGTTAGTAATGCTTGGGCGTTGATGACCTTGACAGTATGTTTGCCAATACCGCTAGACCCGGAAGGAGAGCTGCCGAACGACGCCTCGTCGACCTTGTGGCGTCGTAGAGGGCTGGAGAAGGCTGAGAAGGGTGGCTGGAAACAGGAAGCCGAGTGGGCTGGGTGCGAGTCGCCACCTAGTTACGTCTGGGCAAGTAGGGGCACATCCTGTTTCGTGCAATGCTGCTGCGATGCAGCGGGATCGGCACCCAAGCTTGGTGCAAGTTGCGTGTTTTTAACGTCCGGCTTGGTGGCAAACCCTACGGACCGCAAATAAACACTTCGAACTTCGCATTCGTGTTTGGTGCCAAGACCGTCGACAAAGTCCGTCTCGCGCCGTCCTTGCCATGTCCCTGCTCCTCCTTCGCCGCGCAAGATCGCTCCGCCCGCCCGCCCGCGCCATGAGCTCGCTGGCGCCGGACGAGACGCCCAAGAAGCCGTCGTCGCCGTCGATCGTTCTCGGTGCGATCGCATGCATAGTTGGCGACGCTTGCTCATGCGCGAACTAGACGAGTTTGTCATGCGCCAGTTTGACGACGCTAACTTTCGCGGAACGCAAGTCAAGTACGAGAAGACCAAGTTTGAAGCCATGATCAACAAGTACTACGAGAACGGCGAGTATGCGCTCGTGGACGGGTACGCCATCATCCTCTGTCGCCCAGTGGGCTCTGAACGTGCATGCGTAGCTACGCCCCGTTCTGCAAGCACTTGTTTGTGCCCAACTTTATTAACGCCCGCGTGCAGACGGTGCCCATCACGCACAAGTCGATCCACTTGCTCCAGTCGGGCTACACCAAGCGCCGCCCCGAGGAGCTCCCTGTGTACGCATAGCGCCCCGAAGTATGTATGCTCATGCAAAGGATGGTGGCGTAGGCTCATGCGCTGGTTTCCGTCGCACAGCGTGACGCCTGTGACGGCCAAGTTTCTCGATATCGTGCTCTACAGCCGCGAACAAGTCTTCTTGGAGAACGAAGCGATGGGCAAGGACATTACGCTCAGCGACGCGCCGTGGCGCATCACCAACGTGATTGCGCAGGACGTCGACACGGAGCTGCCCATGGAGCCAATGCATTACTTCCGGAATGCGCTCGGGAAGGAGGCCGGCGGCTCGGGTGTTCCGATCGACCCGATCAAGTACCAAGAGGCGGTCGAGTACTGGAACAAGCACGCGCACATCAAGTAGTAGAAGGACGTCGCCCTGTATATCGACGAGGCCTATATAAACAACGAACGCGTCCACCGCCTACCACTGCTGTCGTTGGCGTCCAGGTGGACTTTCGTCCAAGCCCTTCGCAGTAGACTCGTGTACTGGACGGGTAGTCGCTACGTGACCAAAGATGATGTCGGGGTGTTACTAGGGTTACTCGTCCCAAGGACAGCTTTAGAGTCGGGTCGACCGTCGTGTGAGTGAGTATTCGCATGGGTCAGCGACTGCAGCACTAGGTTTAGGGTCTACAGCCGTTGGCGGGTGATACTTGTTCAAGGACCTTCTCCGTGCAAAGGAGCTATGCAGCTTTATTAGTGAGAATCGCGACGGCGACCAAGTTGCATGTTGTCTCGTCCATTGGCGCGTGGTCGGTGCGATGAGACACGTTGAAATATATGTACATACGCTATATGCAGTCTGATCCTAAATTGCTTTATTCCTCGGTGTCGGCCTTCTTGGGCTCCTTCACAATGTCCAAGAACGAGCGCGCACCCCAGGCCCCCGTGGGCGCAACGACGGGCACTTCCTTCACTTCCTTCTTCGCCTCGACGACGACGGCCGGCGCCGCCTTCTTGACCGGCGCCGCCTTCTTGGGCGACTCGACCTCCTTCTTCTTCGGGGCCTCTTCCTTCTTGGCAGCGGCCGCCGCCGCACCGTTGATCAAGGCAGCCGCGTACCCGCTCGCGGGCTTCTCGGCGACCGCCGCCACGATCGGCTTGCCCTCCTCGACGGCCTTCTCCTGGGCCTGCTGGCGGAGCTCGCGCGCCACCTTGGTGTACTCTTCGCCGTACATCATCGACTCGTAGTCGACCGAGCCGACCGAGTCGGACCGGATCGGGCGGCCCTGGCGGAGCGCCTCGCGCGCCTGCTCGATCGAGTACGTGCGCTGGTTGCGGAGGAGGTCCGGGTGGGCGTCCGGCGTGAGCGCGGCGGCGTGGGCTTCGAAATCCATCTTGCCGGCCGGAAGCACGCAGTCGGTCTCGTCCATGTTCTTGACAATCTCCATAATGTCTTCGTGCGAGTACGCCTGCGTGATGGCAGCGCCGCCAACGTTGGTCGGGAGCGGCGGGAAGTTGACCGCGTTCAAGATCGGCTGGCGCTCCGACTTGGGCTTGGCCGACGACTCCTTCTTGGGCGTCGTGGCCGGCGTCGCAGCCTTCTTGGTGTCCTTGGCCTTCTTGGCGCTCGGGGTCGAGCCCTTCTTGCCGTCCTTGGACGGCGTGCGCGCCGGCGCGCCGTTGGCCGCGCGGAAGTTGTTGCCTTGGCCCTTGCGCGGGCGGCCGTCCTTGCCAGCGTAGCCGTAGCTGTTGGGCGCGCCATAGTAACCAGCGTTGCCATACATGCCAACCGAGTACGCCGACGTCGTGACCGGCGAGGCAGCCGCGTCCACCGACGGCGTCGACTGCGGGAAGAACGACTTGAAGAGGTTCTCCGACTTGAGGCGGGCCTTGATCGGCGCGTTGTTGAACGTCTTGTTGCGGAGCGCAAGGAGCGTGTTGACAGCCTCCTCTTCCGTGGCCATCGTGACAAACCTACCGCTCCATTCAGCCAGCGCCACCAAGGATCGAAGTGGTTACCAAGTGTCGCCAACGTCGCTACGGACGCTCGTGACCGCGCCGCAGCCGGCAAAGATGGCCTCGACCTCGGCCGGCGCGGTCGCCGACGGGATCTCACGCAGGATGATCGTGTTGCGCTCCGACTTGATGTTGGGCTTGATCGCGTTCTTCTCATCGTTCAAGACAACAATCTACCGCGCCGTGTCAGCGGTAGGCCAAAGGCCAAGTATGGCACACCTGCGAGTCCTTGATGGCGTCAATGAGGAGCGCCGCGTCGTCGCTGAGGGCCTTGATCTTGGCAAAGCCAAGGATCGTGTCAATAGGCACAAACCTAGCCACAGTTGGCGTCCATGCACGTGGCGGCCGACGAGCTTACATTTGCGCGTTCATCTGCGACACCAAGTACGAGTCGGTCGCGAGGTTGGCCTTGGAGAAGTAGAATTCGACTTGGCTCTTCAGCGCGTCCTTCAAGGCGGCGCCCACTAGACGACCGCATGAGCGTGCTTGGCGACAGAAGCTCGTACCGAGTTGCGGTTCTTGCGTGGCACTCATGGCACTTGGTCTCGGCAAAGGTCCCAGCAAAATAGGAATGGAAAGTTTCCGGATACTGGCCATGCCATTGCGCTCGCCAGCCAGTAATTCGGCGCGGGGCATCATATTATTATACATGCAAAAAGGCCAATCCACTTCGTTTTTGTATGTGAGCGGTATTAAAATGTGATGGCATACCATCCGAACGGCCAATAAAAGCGACTGCCCAACCAGAACGCACGAGGCAGAACCAACCAAATCCTTGTTGAAGTTTTACCAGCACTGTCTCAGCGCCCACACCGCCGCCGCCGAGAGCGTCTTCCAGGAGCCCGTGGCTGCTCGCGACGTCGCGAGTAGGCCAAGCCCACGCCTATCGAGCTTGTCGCGCGAAAAAGGACGAAACGCGAGAGCGATTCGCTTCGAAATCACCAAGTTGCAACGTTGCGAGAGGCAGCCGCTCTATCGCCCGACCACATAGAGGAGGTGGGCGCTGGCCAGGATCCAAGGCACGAGTAAGGTGTCGATGAGCGTCTCGGACCAAATGTTGGCTGCCTCAAACGGCTCCTCGAACAGCACCGAACACAGCTTTGGATGTGGATGCTTTCGTGGTGGCCTGATACAGTGTATTTTGCAGTGCAAGCATGCAGCATCAACCCCAGCGTTGGATTTGGACAAGTTGGCTGCCATTTCTACTCACCGCTCGTACAATGCTGTGGGAGTATGAAATGTCGTTGGCACGACGTTGGGAAGTGATGCAGGCGAGGAGCCAGAATGTAAGATGCTGCCAGAGTTTGATTCATACCAGAGTTTGGATGCTGGCACCTGCGTCATCATTCAGAGTTGGTTGGCCGCATGGACCACGCTTCTTATCACGATACGCTGCGGTCTCGGTAGCAGACCCATCCCATGCATCGCTAGTTGCAGGAAATATAAAAGCAGCAAGCATGTACCCAACCGTTGATTCGCACCGACAGGCCAAAGCCAGCGCGCCGGTGCGATTCACATAATTGAGACGATCCTGAGATATCTGTCCGTAGTTGAGACGCTTTAGAAACTATCAGTCCTGATTGACACCTGCGCTGGTACACGCCATGTGATTGGCGCGCGGAGAGCTGGTATCCGGACAAGAGTGCAGGTTTTACGGATTTGACCACCAAGTTCTCGAAGCCCACCGATGTTCCTGCGGTCGTCGAGCGCAATCCTTGGCGCCGGTCGCCGCCGCGGCGCCTCGGCGCGTGTCTTCTTCTCGTCGTCGACGCCACCTACGATGTTCCAGCACGACGACGAGAAGGGTAGTGGCGGCTTTCCAGGCGTGTTTCCCGCAGCAAAGAAGTCGCTGCTCCAGGACATTGTCGACCGCCTCAACCACTCGATGGAGCACCACCCGCAGACCACGATGGCCTTTGTCATCTCGGCCGACATGGCCAGCATCTTTGGCACCTATGGCTTGCTCCAGCTCTCGGGTACTCTCTCATTCGCCTCGACACGCGTTCGATTGAGCTTTAGGCGTGGTCATTTCGCCCGAGTTTGCACTTGCATTTGCAGCCAGCCGTCCACTGCGCCGCCTGCGCATGCCATTCGACCTCGCCATGGCCGCCATGCTCGCTAAGATCTTCCCGCCCCTCTCGCGCGTCCGCGTCTCGAGCATGTTTCCCACGTGCGACCGCCTTTCCCGTGGCTTCCAGTGTGTCTGAATGTCGTGTGTCCTAGTGTGCCAGGCGACCAGTCGTCGCTGCTGCATAAAGGCATGTCGACGATGACCGACATTATGGACAAGTACGGCGCGTGCTACATGATTGGATCCCGCCTCGCTGGTCTCACGGTCGTCAACTCGCTCTACTTTGCGCTCATCCAGGGCGTCGACATTCTGCCCTACTTGGAGCAGTTTGGCTTTGGCGAGCTCGGCTCGGCCATGGGCACGTGGGCCGCCAGCGTCGTCATGGCCTCGGTCTTCTACCCAGTCACGCTCAGCGTCACGGGCTACGTGGTACCAACGATTGCGCGGTCGGTCGCGCGCGCCAAGGCCAGTGCGATGAAGAAAAAGTAAACAAAATGTTCTCAAGGTATTGGCATAAGAGTCTCTCATCTATCCGAATCAACGCTTCTAGTTCGTACGCGTAATAGAGAGTCGTTGTTTAGTCGTTTACAGCTTTTGCACGAGGGTGAGACCATCGTACATGGGAAGAACGACGCTGCGCGTCCGCTCGTCGTTCGCCACGTACTTGTTGAACGCCAGAAGCTGCGACGCCGTCTTCTCGGTGGGTTGGCCGCGGCCGAACGCGTGCTCGACGACCTGGCCCCGAAAGAGCGTGTTGTCAAACACGATCCAGCTCTTCGGGGCGAGAAGGCGGTCGGAGGCCACGAGCGCTTCGTAGACTGCCACGTAATCCTTCTTGCTTCCGTCGATAAAGGCAAAGTCGAATGTCTCGGTGGTCGTGGCGAGCAGGTCGAGGCCCGGCTGCGCTTGCACCGTCACGTTCGAAATCGATGCCGTCGCCAGCTGTGCGCGCGTCCACGCAATCGCCTTGGGGTCAATGTCGCACGTCGTGACGTGGCCATGCGGCAGCGCGAGCGCCATGGCGACGGCCGAGTAGCCAGTAAAGCAGCCGACTTCCAGTACGTTGGACGCACTGAGCGCCTGGACGAGGAACTGGAGGGCCTTGGCTTGGCCCGGCGAGATCATCTTCTGCATGAGGGCGTCGCTAAAGTCATGGCTAATCGCATCGCGCCATGCAGACAGCTGCAATGTCGACGCGGGAATGCGACTCACATCGTGGACGTAGTCGTTGAGCTCGGGGCTCACGGTGCCTTCCGAGATGTGGTACGTCGAGTACGCCCGGGCGTGGAACGGGTTGCCGGGACGCACTCGGGCGTTCGGCACCAAGTGGTGCTGGAATCGGTGCGAGTTCGCCTTTGCAAAGGCCTTGCGCGCGTCAAGGGCCATGGCGTCCATCTCGTGCTTGATGCGTTGGCACTCGGCACTGCACGCGCCGTCAAATGCTGCGTGGCAGGCGTCGCACTGGAGCACGAGACCATGGCAAAGCGTGTTGGCGCAGTTGACGTGCGTGTTGGTCGGAGCTCGGCACTGGTAGCACTGCCCGAGCACATCCTCAGACAAAGCTTGGTCGTCGTTCGAGAGGCGCTGGTCAAACACAAAGTTGCGCCCGAGAAACTTGGAAGGAACGTTTTGCTCGCGGACAAACTTGCCGTAGTGGACAATACCACCTTGCAGTCGCTTGACGTTCGTGTACCCGTTCGTCTTGAGGTACGCGCCGACCTTTTCGCAGCGGATGCCGCCGGTGCAGTAGATCATGCACTCGGTGTCCTTGGGCGACCCGTCGAGCAGCGCATCGAGCGACGCCCACGTGTCCTTGAACGTGTCGACCATGATGCGCTCGGCGCCTTCGAACCGACCGACGTCGTGCTCGTAGTAGTTGCGGCAGTCGAAAATGCGCTTGGGCGTCGGCGACGACAGCGTCGAATGCCACTCGGCCGGCGACAGCTCGACGCCGCGGTCGTCCATCGGCAGAGTCTTGTCGAGGCCGTCGTGGGCCAAGTGCGGGCGCACACGGATGTGAAGCGTGTGGAACGGGCACTTTCCTTCGGGCGTCGCGTCGTTGTGGTCGAGCACCGCGCCGAGGTTAAGGAGTGCGTCGTCGAGCCACTCGAGGTTGTCGAGGTACGCCTTGAAGTCGTCGAGGCGCGTCATCGGGACTGTGATCTGAGCGTTGATGCCTTCTTCGGCGATGTACACGCGGCCCATGACGCCAAAGCTTTGCCAGTCGGTTAGGAGCTGGTGGCGCAGCTTGGGCAGACCATTGGCCTCGAGCTTCGTGTACTGGTAGAAGGAAATGTACTGGAGTAGACCGAGGTTCTGCGGTCGGTACGGCGCCCGGCGTGAGAAGCTCTGGTGCCACAGGCTCGACGACCGGCGCAGACTCGGCGCAGTGGCATGGCGGCGAAGACCCCACATGATGACGACGGTTCGAGCTTTCGGTCAAATTCTGTTTGTGTCAAGATACACTGCATTAAAAAAGCACAAGGTGCGTTGACTAATTGCACACACTTTTGGGGCTCACCTCGCCGATCTATGCTGGTTTAGCTCGACGCACTTTTAGATTTCTCACTCAAGTCGGAGCATACCGAAGGGCCCTTCGCATGCGTACGTAGCCTTTACTGCTGGTCGTTGCTTACGCGCCGCCTGCTGCCTCGCGTTGCCCATCATATTGCTGCTCCTCGTGTCCTTCAAGTTGCGTTCAAATAGATGCTTGCGTATCCGAGTCAACTTTACGCAAAAAATGAAATAAAATTCTCTGGCCTTTCTATCTTGGCCATTCAAATCGGACCAAACAGAAGCTTGCGTGTTTCTCTGCCGCCATGCTCCGGCTGCTGCGCCGACGACCGGCGTCGGTTGGGCGCCGCAGCTACTACACCCTGCCGCCAATGCATCAAGAATGGATATCCGGGCACACGGAGCGCGCGGCGATCGACTGCCCGCACCTGGCGCACATCCAGATGCAGCTCATCACACCCAAATGTGCGCTCTGGACAGCGTCGAGCGAGGTGGCCGCCACGTACCCGTTCCCAGACCCGTTCTGGGCCTTTTGCTGGCCGGGTAGCTACGGTATCTGCCGGTACCTGCTTGACGCACCGGCGGTCGTCGCCGGAAAGACGGTGCTCGACTTTGGCGCGGGCTGCGGCATTGGCTCGATTGTAAGCCTCGACCAAGGCGCGTCACAGGCCATCGTCAACGACATTGACGAATGGTCGTGCTCGGCGACGCACATGAATTTGATCCAGCATTACGCAGCTGACCGGATGCCGCAGGTTTCCATGGAGCCGCGGGACTTGGTCGGCACGCCGCTGTCCGACCTCCTGCGCCAGTATAAGATCGCGGATGCCTCCCAGCTCGTCGTGCTCGCCGGCGATGTGTGCTACGAAGAAGGCTTGGCGCGCCGCGTCATCGACTGGCTGCATGGTCTCGCTTCTGCAAACGCCACGGTGCTGGTGGGGGACCCCGGACGGCAGTTTCTGCCGCACCAGCGCCTCGCGCGCGTCGCCACGTACAAGCTGCCACCGAGCCTTGCCAAAGACAACTACGGTCATGACGGCGCCGTCGTCTGGACGATGGATGCTTCATTCTCATCGAGTCCATAACCTTGTCGGACGTAGATTCAGGCTCTGCCCAATGTGATGTGTTTTCTGTTTCTCCTTGGAGCTTCGTCGAGTTGTTTCACCTTCGCTCGACTTAATGCTTCCTACTATTTCCGCACACTCAAATCGTTGCTCGGTTCGAACAGAGTGCTAAACAAGCGGCTGGCTTCCTTCTAATGTTCACTGAGCATCCTGCGTCCTCAAGGATCGCTTACTCGCAGCATGCCTCGTCAACACAAGTGACAAGCGCCTAGCCTGCTTGACGGCTCACGGAGTCGGACCTCCTCGTATCGAACTACCGAGGAAGTCGAAGGCCACGAAGTCGTCGAAAGAGACGTCGCGCGTGGGTGCGCCGTCGCGAGGATGCTTCCACTTGTTGGCTTGCTCTTGC
>NW_008246073.1:187494-241032 GCF_000281045.1 Saprolegnia diclina VS20
TCAACGCCGGCGCCGTACGGGCCTGGTGTCACGGGTGCACGCCATCTTCGCCAAGTCTAGGTGCTATTCATGTCGGCGCTACTCTTAACCTCTATATGTGACGAATACAATATGTCTTTTGATATGGTCAATCTCTGTCGCATCCTTTGCTGTGTGATTCATGCCTCGTACGCTGTAAAGAAATTGCGTTCCGTTCGTTCATCCGGCTCAAATGCTACGTTTTCGCTTTGATACCTCGATATATGGCTCACGTTTACTTGTCCGTGTCCGCAACTGCTGGCACGGAGGGACATCAATCTTCTTCTTCTTCGTGCTGTTCACTGGACCGAGAAAATCGTGCTGTTCACTGGACCGAGAAAGTCGACACAAGCAGATGTCGGTCCTTTTTCGACCATGCTCGCTCCACGTCCATAACAATGTTTTTGCTTGCGAACGCACTTCGGCCACCTCGCCCGACAACCATGACGAATATATCCTCGATAAGGAATATACATGTCATGATTGGCACCAGCAGCGTAGACTAGAGATGACAATGAATGCGCCACTGGCAGTCAATAGCTGCAGTTCGTCACCTAGAGCAAACGGGGGGAGCCATCGGGTGACGCTCAAGCGAGCAACTACAAACCCAGCTGCACACACTCGAGGATGCCACGTGCTCGTCCCATTGAAGTCTACGAATGAACCGACTATGAATGGAGCCACAATAGTGCGTCGATCGGAAGGATGGTCCCCGCACCCTCTCTGACGAAGGTTAGGTCACTCTGACAAGGGCTAGGGCAATGGATCTGCATGCATGTACGACGGGCATCAACGGGCTAGCGCAGGAACAATATGTGTACTGCAGGAGCACATTTGACCACACATTCACTACAATAGTACTAGTAGTACAATAAATGATCTCGACCAAAGAGACAACTTTCTTACTTTCTCTGCCTCTCGCCAACTTAAGGTTAGTGCAGTCGACAATGTACTAGCGAGGAGCATGAGCGCCTGTGTACTCGTTGCCTCTCAGTGTCCTTTGTCGTACTAGTATATCAATAATACTAGTGTACGGATGGACACCCACCGCAAAGCAAGTAGAAGGACGGAGCTGGCAGCACGCCACGCCAAACCTTTCACATTCGATATGTACGAATATTAAAACGTACAGGTTGTACGGCGACCAGGGATTGGCTGCCGGATACGTAGTATAGATAGGGACATTTGTAGGGTGGCGTCCGGATACGAAGCTTCGACATTTTTTCGAGCGCAGTTTAGGCTTCCACACAATCCAAGGACGACCAAGCATGGGCCGTGAAGACCGACGTGGCGAGAACCTCATCGAGGGCAAGAACATCGAGTTCACGACGACGTCGGGCCTGGACGTCGTCCCGACCTTCGAGGCGCTGGGCCTCAAGGAAGACCTGCTGCGTGGCATCTACGCCTACGGCTTTGAGAAGCCGTCGGCCATCCAGCAGCGCGCGATCAAGCCGGCCGTCCAGGGCCGCGACCTCATTGCGCAGTCGCAGTCGGGTACGGGTAAGACGGCAGTCTTCTCGATCTCGATCCTGCAGTCGCTCGACTGCAGCAGCAACGAGACGCAGGCGCTCGTGCTCAGCCCGACGCGCGAGCTCGCCGAGCAGACGCAGAAGGTGCTCTTGGCCCTTGGCGACTACATGAACGTGCAGTGCCATGCGTGCATTGGTGGCAAGTCCATTGGCGAAGACATTCGCCGCCTCGACTTTGGCGTCCAAGTCGTCTCGGGCACGCCGGGCCGCGTCTTTGACATGATCCGCCGCCGCAACCTGCGCACGCGCAACATCAAAATGCTCGTCATTGACGAAGCCGACGAGATGCTCAACAAGGGCTTCAAGGAACAGATCTACGACATTTACCGGTACGACCCAACCACACCAACCTGGAAAAGGGCCCATCGTGTGCGTAGGTACTTGCCGCCGTCGACGCAGGTGCTGCTCATCAGTGCGACCATGCCGGCCGAAGTGCTCGAGATGACCAAAAAGTTTATGAACGAGCCCGTCAAGGTGCTCGTGAAGCGCGATGAGCTGACGCTCGAGGGCATCAAGCAGTTCTTCGTCGCTGTCGAGAAGGAAGAGTGGAAGTTTGACACGCTCTGCGACCTCTACGACACGCTCACGATCACGCAGGCCGTGATCTTTTGCAACACAAAGCGAAAGGTCGACTGGCTCACGACCAAGATGCGCGAAGCCAACTTTACGGTCGCGTCCATGCACGGCGATATGCCCCAGAAGGAGCGTGACGCGATCATGCAGGAGTTCCGGTCGGGCGGCTCGCGCGTGCTCATCACGACCGACATCTGGGGCCGCGGTCTCGACGTGCAGCAGGTGTCGCTCGTCATTTGTTACGATCTCCCGAGCAACCGCGAACTCTACATCCATCGGTAGCCACCTCCTTTGAGTGTGCAGTTGTGATACGGCTTATTGTGTAGCATTGGCCGATCGGGTCGATTTGGCCGCAAGGGTGTGGCCATCAACTTTGTCAAGGACGAGGACATTCGCATCCTCCGCGATATCGAGCAGTTTTACTCGACGCAGATCGACGAGATGCCGATGAACGTCGCCGACCTCATTTAAGAAGACCGCCGATACCAGTGTCGCGACTAATACTACGTGCTATCTACGACAATTTGTAGCCCTCGCACGCGCTGGTCCTTGATCTTTCCGCGTCCGTGGTCGTCACTGCGACCGACTTTGCTATGTGCCTTGTGTTTCGGCACTGTATGCTTGTGGTACACAACCTTGGTCCATCTCTATCTCGTTGGCTGTCTGTGGCAGTAGTTGCCTTATACAGTGGTGGAGCACTGGGTATTCCTATCCACACAGCTCTCGAACCACAAGGTCGAGACAAGGCAATATGTTTGTATCAATCTATCAGTAGATAGTCCGACCGAGAAACCGTTAGGATGGGACTGTCAGGAGCCTGTGGCCAGGGCTCCGGCAGTCAGCTAGTTTTAGTTGCCTATTGGCCTCATAGTACACACGCCAGTGTTTGGGAGTACGGCCTCCCTTTGGCGTTGTCTTCGAAGCGGAAACGGTCACACTGACTCGACCAAGGGAATACCTATTCGCTTGATTTCATTCAACATGAAAGGAATCTAAGAGCTCTTATACAGGTCTACCCGTGCATGTTATAGAGTGTGCAGTCGTGTCCTGGGGTATCGTAAAAACGGTCATGCGTGGCGGGGGCGCTTGTGCCTGTACGTCCGTCGCCTCCTCGTCGAGACGCGAGAGCTTCTTCTTGCAGCCCATTACTGCGTCCGCGACGCTCGCCATAGCCTTCGTCTTGGCACGGTGCACGTCCCATTCGGCCTTGGACACTTGGCCCGGCTGGGGCATCTTGGTCCAGTGGACAAAGCCGTCATTCCAACGGGATTCGGTTTTGGCCAGGACGTGATTCCGAAAGAGGACTTGAACGTTCGAGCAAACCGTCCGCTCTTGGTAAAAGTGGACTCGTTGATGTTTGGGTCGTCCAAGAACGCTCGCACCGTCTTGCAGTCGTCGCAATGCGTCGGGTCCAGCGCCACGTCGCGCATCCCAAAATCCACAATCGAGGGCAGCGGCGGCGTCGCCTCGTACCGAGTTACGACTGCCAACGCGAGCGGTCGAAAAGCCGCGACGGTGCGCGGGAGACGCTCAACTAGAGGCACGAGAAAGTCGCGCGTGGCAAAGATGTCGGTCGGTAGCGCCTCCAGCCATGCGCTCAGAAATGGCGTGAGCGAGTCCGGCGCCAAGTAGTGAAGGAGTCTCTCCGCCGCGAGCAAAAGGGCCCACCCCATGCACGTAATGTATTCCGCGCTCCATTCGTCGCTGTCGGGCCACGCCACTTTGTCGAGCAGCGACGGGATCGAGCGGTGGATGTAGTCCACGATGAGCGAACCCAAGACACCGAGGTCGACTCGGTTTCTCGCCAACGGACCGATGGCGCGCAGTATCAGAAGGCCGTAGCGCGCCACGCACTTTTCAAAGAGGGCGGCGTCGAGACGATGTGCCCTTTGCGCCAACACGAGCACGCTGCGGACAACGTCGACGTCAGTGACGCTTTGCGGCGCGAGCACATAGGCCGAGTCGTCCGAGTCGTCCGAGTGGTGGCGCGGCCGTCGCTCTGGGACTTGGTCCAACGCAACAAAGATGGTATCGAGAACGCTCTCTGACAGCGGCAGTAATGGCTGGGCGAGCGCGGCCGAGGCCAGACCGACCGCAACGACCGTGAGTGGATTCGAGTCCGCGGCTAGCTTGGACAGAACAGAAGGGCGCGCTGGAAAGAGATATGCGTCGACTGCAGCGACGAGCACCGGTGGCAAGCAGTGGCCCAAATAGTTGGCATCGGCCCGTTGCGGCGCTGTCGTCACGTAGTGTTCGAGCAAGAGCATGGGCGTGAGCAAGTCCGAGGCGCGGCCGGGCCAGTTCTTGTTGAGAAGGTCAATCACGGACGTCGCTCGCACGACGTCGTAGCAGCTAGAGCTGGATTCGATAAACACGTCGTGATTGGCTGCAATGGATGTCAACATGACTTCGCTGTCGTCGCAACGGCCGAACCCTCTGCGACGGCGCCGTTCGAGGACGCGGTCGCGCAGCTAACGACTGACAAAGCCGCGTTGCGGGTGCTCGCGCCATCGCACGCAGCGCTGTCAGCGACTGTGCATGACGCTTAAGAAGCTCAAGGGCACGCTCTCGTTGAAGAACTAGGTTGAAGAAACCACGACGCACAGTGCGTGCGGGGTCTCGTCTCGCTTGATCACTATGCTCACGCGACAGGTTCGCAGCTCGCGGATGCCAAAAACGTCGGGCATTGCCTCCCGCCGGTCCCCGTCACCGCCGTCGACAGCTTCCTCTTTGGTCCTTGCCTGTCGATCGTGTCGGTGCATGGCTTGCGCTGGATCGCACCAAGTCACCGTTGATGCCCAGCATCGCTGCCGCCGTGAAGACGGTGCAGTCGCTTGCAGCTACATCCGACAAGAACAAGCCAGTACCAGTCTCAAAACGGCCTCGTTGACCTAGGTTCCTGCGGAGTGGGCTGGTACGAAACCTCGTTTTGAGAGAAAGTGAAACTGATAGTCAAGTGTCCGTTGTACGGATCGATGGAAACGGACAGGACAGACAGACAAATAATCCCCGTGGGCTGATGTAACCAGAGGTTCCCACCCGTATATATTTTTATTCCCTTGCTTTATTCCCTTGCCTCGTCAAGTAGTCAAATGGGCCCAAAACATAGCGAGATAGCGAGTGCTCGATTGCACATCATTTGCAAACGCAAATTCTTTTTTTACGTTGACTGCTTACAAAAGCCTCAAGCGCTTGGCTGGCGGCACCTCCGTTTCCCTCGTCTCGTCTTCATGTGTCGCGTCTCGCAGCTTGTGCTTCAATTGCTCGATGAATGCCGTCACACGCGCCAACATCGCGACCTTCGCTTTGTGCGCGCGCCACTCGGGCTCTGAGACTTGACCCGGCTGCCGTACTTTTTCAAGGCGCACCGAACCCTCGAGAAATATTCGATCCTTGTCCGCGGGATCCGTGTCGACAAAGCAGAGACGGGCGGCGTCTGCGTCCCCAATGCGCACGAGGTTCGGGCACAGCTCGTTTCTACCGCAATGACAGGGCTGCGACGCCTTGTCGGCTTCGCGCGCAAATTCGTGGGCATTACGACACTGGTAGCAATGTTCATTGTCGAGGCTTGGGTGTGGTTGCATTTCAAAGTTGGTGACGTCTGGCAGCGGCGGCTCGGCAGCGAACCGCTCGACGACCGTCTTTGCCACTAGCCGATAGACTGCAGAGGCTTGGTCAAGGCGCACCACAACCGGCAAGAGCAGACTGTCGATGGCATCGAGCGTCGTCGGCAGAGTTTGCAACCACCTCGCAGCAAAGGCAAGGGTAAGGTTTGGCGCCACAAGCTTCAACGCGAGCACCGTGTCGAGGAAGAGAAAGACGCCGATCTGGGTGGCAGCGTCGTCCTCGGCCGCGTACACGGGGCGGCGCCACGCCTTTTCCCACACCGAGTTGTCCGCGAGCGTCTCGGCCACACTATCGACGTAGTCGACAAGCAGTGGGCTTAAAAGCGCCGTGTCTTCAAGTTGCGACGTGATCGAGGCGACGGCAGGGAGCATCCCGAGACCCCAAATGCCCGTGCACGTGGCAAATAGCCCAGCGTCAAATCGCTGCGTGAGACTCGCCAAGGCAAGAACGGCGGCAGGGACATCGATGCGGTGTCGAAGAGCAGCTGCATAATCTTGTGGCATCGCTCGCACGGCCTCGAGGATCTCGTCCACCACGGCCACCGGCAGTGGGAGCAAGGGCTGGCAGCGCGCCGCCGACGCCAGACCCACAGCAATATCCTGGAGTAGGTCAAGGCCGTGGGTTGGTAGATCAAAGCTCATGACCGCCGGGAGCGCTGGAAAGAGGTAGGCGTCAATGGCTGTGACGAGAACCGGCGGGAGGCGTACGTAGTTAGCGTCGTAGAGTTGCGCCACCGTCGTTTGCACATAGTGCTCAAGCAAGAGAAGACCCTTGAGAAAGATTGGGCCACGGTTTTGTAAACGTTTGTTGGTGAGCAGACCCGGCGTTGCCCGCACGACATGGTAGCAGCGCTTGAAGAGCTCAGCGTCGAGCGCCTGACCAAGCGATGGGCACACGGGCGACTCAGTGTCGAGGCCAGCTAAGCTCGTGAGCAGATGGAGAGCTTCATCTGCATGCGTCCTGATCCAGCGCTGGACGAGTCGAAGCACGGCAGTCTCCAGCGGGCCCCAGCCATGCATCGCCAAGAGACTGTGGATGACGGGTGCGATATCGACCAACGGAAGCACGTCCTCGACCGTGATGTAGTCCGAAATAAAGAGACTGGAGAGCTCGACGTTCTTTAGGGCCACCAAGATCCGCTGCATGCGCTTGAGGTGCCGCGGGACGTGTTGCTGCTGTCGTTCGACCGACAAGTAGATACGCATGGCGTGCGACTCGATGGGCAAGGGATTTGAGACGTGAAAGATGGACATGGCCGCCAGCACGAGCTCCCGCGTCTTTGAAATACCAAGGTACGCATCATCATCGTCCTTGTTGTCCTGTGCCGTGAGCCGCTGCGCCAAAATGAAAAAGGCTTTGGCCATCCCGACCAAGTTCAACCGGTGGCGCTTGGGCCAAAAGACAATGGCGCGTGATGGTCCATGAAACTCGGGGGCAGTTGGCGGCGGCAACGACAAGAAACCTTCGATGGTCGTGCGACGGCAGTCGCGGACAACGTCATCTGGAATGCCGCACGACGGATGCGGCAAAAACGTCTCGATCGTCGTGCCGGTGAGATCGGCGAGGCCGACGTCGTAGCATCCCGTCGCGACAAGAGCGTCCACAAACGCCATGTCCAGACCCATGAGCGACTCAAACGAGAGTCGGTCGTCAGACGTAAAAAGCTCCGTGCCGACGCGCTGGATCGTTGCGACGCCCGACTGCCCGAGAGCCTTGAATGCTGCGATCGCAGCGTCAAGCGTCGGCGGCACCAAGTGCATCGGTCCGTCAATGTAGTACAATCGATAGACAAGGGCGACGCGGCGCCCGGACGTGATCGCTTCAGATGTGATCGTCGTCGAGAGAAATGTGGCAGCGAACGCGGTCTCGACCAGCGGCGTGTTGTCATCAACTGTATGCGACTGGCCACCGTACGTGAGCGTGAGAGCGCCGCCTTTGTGGGCAGACGGAAGCCATAGGATGACGACGCCAAAGGTCGTAGCGCATATGGCCTCGTCATCGGTCGGACGCAAACAAAAGCTCTCGGCGTCCCCGATGTCGTCGACGACCATGTGCGACAGCACCATCTTGGCGTCGCTTGACGGCACGACGGCATCGACAGAGCCGTCGTACACTGTGGAGAGCATGTCGTCGTAGTGCTGCGCGTAGCGTTGATCAATGACAATGTCGGAGGACGGGATGACCTTCGTGTCGGGGTACAAGGTCGCAATCTGCTTTGCTTGCGCAGCGCCGAGCGGCCACGAGAGCGGCTCGTCCATGCCGGCGAGCGTCAAGAGGATGGGCGCTGGGTGCGGTAGTGCGCCGCTCGCAGCAAATGTGCTCGGCGCGTGGAGCAGGTCGTACGCAGCTTCGAACGCGGCCGTGCTTGGGTTCGACATGGCACTCAAAAAATAGCATGAACAATACCGCCGGCCGCAATGAAACGGTCGGCTGGCACCAGTCAATTGGCCGTTTGGGAATACTTGAAGAGTATTTGAGTAATTTGTAATTGGCATTTATTGCATAATTGTTTTGCAATATGCTGCTCCGGCATCGAGCCCACAGAGGATGCATCGCCTGCAGATTCTCCGAGATGCAGGCAAATACAAGGACCAAGGTATGGTATATACCTCCGCAAGCTTGTCTTGTTCCCACTGAGTGCCACCAAGGGTATTATATGCAATGACGGCGCGTTGAGTGTGTTCAATTACTTGTGATGCTGCCGGGGTCGCTTCGACGCGGGTGCTTGATTCTCCTTCTCGTGTCGTTGGGTCCGAGCTGCGATCGACCGTAGTTGCTCCCTGGCATTGGCCACAATCGGGCTGTGCTCGCCATTTTCTGGATGGCAACCGCGTGTGCCTTCCACGCGGACTCCGTCACTTGGCCAGGCTGGGGCAGCTTCAAATTGGTACGGGAAGATCCATTGTAGCTCGAAGGCGAGGCGAGACGGGTCGAATGAGCATTGATAATGCAAGTGATCGCATCGCACCGACGATATTGGTGTGAGTTTAGCTTGGCCTCGTCGGGGCTCTGCACAAACTTGCGCACGTCGCTGCATTGCGCACAGTGCGTCGGATCCAGCTCAATGTCGCACATTGCAAAGCTGACCTACATCGGCAGTGTCGGAAGCGCTTCAAAGCGCACAATCAGCGGGCGTGCCAACCGCCAGAGCACCTTGACCGTTGAGCCGTGCATCGCGGCAGGTGCAGCGAGTGTACTTGGGAGCGCCACAAGTCATACCCGAAGGAACGGGGTACCGTTCGTGGGCGAAAGCCGCTGGAGAAGGTCGACCGCATCGAGCAAGAGGCGTACACCAATCGCGTCGGAAGTATCGCGGTACATCCTATCGTCTTTAGACCAGCTGGAGCGCCAATAGTTGGGTGAGACGAGTGTCGTGGGCCCGCGGCGGAGGTACGCACGCATTCACGAAGGGGGTGACCTTGCTAAAGTTGGGGCAATGCCGGGTACGGAGGGTCCGTAGCGCCGGCAGCAACTTGAGGTCCCAGAGTTTGACACATTTCTCAAAAAATGCCGCGTCGACTCGGTTTGTCGCGAGCGCCAAGTGGAGGATGCTCTGGATGACCTTCACTCGCATGCATAGCACCGTGTGCCCGTTGAGTGTTGGGTCGGTCACGGCACGTACAATGCAGTCAATCACTGTCCATGACAGCGGCAGCGATGGCTATCACGCTGCCGCAGAGGCAAGACCGACGGCAACCACGCGGACCATGTCGGTAGCCGTGCTTGGCCATGATCGACGGGCGCGGTGCAAAGAGGTAGGCATCGACAGCAGCAACAAGCACCGGTGGGAGGCGGTGGCCGACGTAGTTGGCTTTGTGCAGTTGTGGCGCCGTCGTCGTCACGAAATGTTCGAGCAGCAGAATGTTCTTGACAAAGTCCGAGTTGCGACCATACCAGTCTTCCTCGGTGCCAAAAGAATTCGGGACAAGACCGGGCATCGCCAGCACGATGTCATAACACCGCTAGAAATGCTCGACCTGGAGAGGCTGTCGGAGTGGTGGGCATACCGACTTCTCGTTGTTGACGAGGCCAGCCAAGTTCGTGAGCAGCTGAAGAAGTTCGAGTATTTTACAATCCAGCGCTGGACGAGCCCGAACATCGCTGGCTAGAGCAGCTCCCAGCCATGCATGACGAAGAGATCGTGGAGCCAGACGGCAATACCGACAAAGGTAATGGTGAGCACGTCGCGTACGAAGGCGACCGTGAGATCAAAGTCGTCGAGCACATCCAGAATGAGCTGGAGCTTCTGGAGCGGCGAGAGAGGTCCACTGTTGCGAGTGCCTGTGACGAGCGATAGTCGCTGTCTACAAAGGTCATGTTCGGAATCCTGCATTGCAAGCGTGCCAGTTTTGGTACCGTGGAAGACAAAGAAAGCCGCAAGACATAGCTCGCGAAGCTCGTCGGGGCCTTTTCCACTTCGTGGCGCCGTGAGTTCAGAGACAACCATGTCGACGATGTTCGGTGCACAAGCCATGCGCGGTGGCGCTTGGGCCAAAAAGCGAGGACGGGGCGGGGCGCTTGCCAGTCACTTATGATCGGTGGGTGGTACAAGAGCGCCTGCGGGGTCAAGGGATTGTACAAAACAGTTTATATCCTTGCGGATCGCACACGAAACGCACTTCGGGATCGCCGAGGTGCGCGATGGCGGCCTCGTACGCCGCCGTCGCAGGGTTCATTGCGAAAGTGCAAAGTCTATCGATGAAATCAATCCCGTCTGGTTTAGACAGCCAAATCCATAATAGCAAGCGGTTTTCTTAAAAAACAAAATGGGCGCCAACAGCTACAACAACGCAGCGAAAGGCGGGTCGAGTCACCATTGCCGCGCTACGCGACCGAGCATGGCACTAAAGACATCGAGGACTACGTTTTAAATATACATGGACCGAGCTTGCTGGTGCGGGACCACGTGTACGTGTTGACGAGGGCTTGTACTGTACGTCGGAAGCCTTAGAGCCAACGAGGAAACCAGCTCAACGTGTGCCAAGTTGCTGAAATGCGTCTGCGAAGCGACCGCGTCAGCACGACTAGTCGTCCACTACACTAGACACCGTAATGCACATGACATTAGAGAGGACTCATGGTCGCTTCTAGCTGCATGTTCATAAACGCATCGTCAGGGAGGGACATGGTACATCATCCTTCCTGAATTTGACCATTATGGGGTGACAGAGCCCTAGTTTTTGCCGCCACTGCCGCCTTGGTTGCCACCCAAATGGTTGCCTTGCTTGCCGACGCCGCCGCTCATGTTGCCCGTCGTGTGGGCGCCGCCGTGGGCGTGGGGCTCGGGCTTGTGCCCGCCGTCGTGGTGCTTTGTCGTGTTGGGCCACCCCGTCGCGTTGCTCTGGCCGCCGCCGTGGTCGTTTCCGTGTGGCATCGTGCTTCTTTGAAAGTGAGCGTCGAGTTGTCTGCGTCAAGAGTCGTTGGCTCGCGTCCCACGTCTCGAGAAGCTTCGAAACCCTCTTTGCTCGTCCAGAACACAACGTTGAGTCAGGTTCTGAGTCAGGTTCGAACCGTCTTGCCAAGCACGGTTGCGTCGTGTCGCTCGTCATCAAAAGCGCAGCGCCTCATCCCACCAGACAATGGCGAGTTGAGCGATCCTGATGCGCACGTAGGTAGTCATTCTGTTGCCGAACGGCGAGTGGGTTCGACCACCTCATCGACCGCTCTCGATGATTCGTTGAGTTACGGAGCGACTAGACAGGCACAGTGCAACAAAAGTGCCGTCCTATGCAGTCTTACCAGCCCCTCGAGGAACACGACCGGCCAACGAGGACCAAGCAACCAAGACGGCGCGCCAGGAAAGCGACCGCAGGGCCATGCAACGGCGCGCGCCAACGAGGACGAGCTCGCCAATACTGCGCGCCTCGAGAAAGAGCAACTGGTTTGCGCGCAGCGCTCAAGGGCATAGATGCTGTACTCGAAGAGCTCGTGGGCCACGTCCACACGGGTGTCGACATCGACTCGGGTATGATGAAACTTCTTTTCAAGAGCTATTTTTTCGAAGTTTCCGACTTTGGCGCTCACGCACTTCCTATGCCAGGGCGACCCGAACGCAGGGAGAAGTGGGTCATCGAGCGGCACGTCATGGTGTTGCGCGTCAGTGGTACACATCGACATTCGCACGTCGTCGACGAAGACGAGACGCCCAGCAACGACAACCTCGGAGACGCCGTCGCGACGGATTATGGCCAAGCCACCATGCTATCCGCGCTGAACGTCATCCACTCGGCGGTTCTATATGTAGTTTCGTAACTAATGCATTTTGGAAACTTGAGCAGTCCATAATATATTCCTGCCAGCCCCTTCCACCGGAACTTTGTCGCGTTAAATAATGCAACAATGTTCAACATTTAATCGAGTGTACTATGTAGTACAGTACAAACCGGGTCATTTTCGATCCACGCCATGTTGCGACCAATGTACTCTAGATACGACTCATCCAACGACGCTCTTGGTGCTGAAATACCTCCAATGTCCGTGGCCGTGAGCTCAGAAAACGGCAAACCATGATCGTATTCTTTTTTGCGACTCGGACCCCAACCCTAGAACCCAAAGGGCAAACTGCAGCCGACCAGAGAGACGCTTATCTCTGGTGTCCACACGTAGATACATCTCTTTACCATTGCAAATACCAATCGCCGACGAAAGAACGGGAAAATGTGCTTCATGCTTCACTAGGCCCGGCACACGCGCTTGGCCAACGGCGCGTCGGTCTCCTCTTTGCCTTGCTCTTGGTCGTCTTTGTCACGCATTTGGCTCTTCACCGTCTCGATCGATGCCGTCACGCTGTCTCTAATCTGGACTTGCCGGGCGTGCGTACGCCACTCGGCTAATGGGCCGGGCATCGCAAGTTTTTCAATTTTGTACCCTTCGCCTTGGGTCCAAGGTCTGCGGACGGCAACATGCGCATGGTCCGCCTCGAGAATATGAGAGAGGGTCGAACAGAGGCCGTCTGAACCGCAACTTAGTGTGAGCGTGTCCGCTTGGGTGTACAAAGCGTGGACGTTTCCGCACTGGTGGCAATGCTGAGGGTCGAGGTCTTCAGGCGGTGGCAGCGCAAAGTCCGGCGTGACGACTGGGAGCGGTGGCAAGTGTGTCCACCGATCGATGGCCGCCGTCGCCAGTAGTCGATGAACGGGACTGCTAGTGTCGAGACGGGCCAGCACGGGCAAACGATGTCGGTGAAGCGCGTCGCGCGTCGTTGGCAGTGCCGCCAGCCACGCTGAGGTGACGGTGCGGCTCTTTTGTGGTGCCAACTGCTCTACAAGGTGGAGCACGTCCAGGAAAATCACGGCGCCGACTTTAATCCAATCTCTGTCTTCTTCGGTCGGACGAGGCAGCCACTCTGGCCACGCAGTGTCGCGAGCGAGCGTCTCGATGACGGCGTCGACATAGGCAAGAGCGAGTGGGCGCAACGGCGCAGAGTCTGCCAGTTGTGGGTAAATCGCCGCGATGACGCGAAACAGGGCCACGACCCCCACCGCGACGCACGCGTCAAAGAGTGCTGCATCGAGACGCTGCGTGAGGCTCGCCAAGAAGAGAACGGCGGCATCCGTGTAGGACGTGTACAAGTAATCGTAACTGGTCGGCGGCTCAGACATCCGGACGGCCTCAAGAATGCCGTCGACGACCGTGGAAAGAGGTACGCGTCGATAACGGTGACAAAGGGCAGCGGCAGTCGTTGACTCATGTAGTTGGCGCCTTGGAGTTGCGGCGCTGTCACTTGGACATAGTGCTCGAGTACGAGGACTTCCTCGATGAAGACGTGGCTTCGTCCCCACACATGCATCTTCGTCAATGATCGGGTGTCGCGACAAGAGCACGGTAGCAGCGCTTGAAAAGCTGAGGCTCAAATGGCTGCTGCAATGGAGGGCATACCGCCTTGGCCTTATTGAGGCCGGCCAGGCTCGTGAGCAACTGCAGCGTATCATTTGCCTCCGTCTGTATCCAGCGTTGGACGAGCCGGAGCAGCGCAGCGCAGAGCGGCTCCCAGCCATGCTTGGTCAAGAGATGGTGCACAAGAGGAGCGATGTCGACAAGAGGAACCTTGGGCTGGATCGTGATATGGTTCGAGAGAAAGACAGCTGTGAGCTCGACGTCGTTCAGCGCCATCAAGAAGTGCTCCATCAACACAAGGAACGATGGGGCGCGTCGATTGTAATGGCGCCGCGTGAGCGATGCGTTCTCGAGATCAAAGGCGTACATGGCTGCAAGCACGAGCTCTCGCGTGTCGGCTACGCCAAGGTAGTCGGGCTCAGTTTCGTTGGCGTCGTCCTCGGGCTGCGACAGGCGGTTCTCCAAAAACTCAAAGACACCACTGACGTCGACGAGGCACGCGGTGGCGCTTGGGCCAAAACACAATCGCGCGGGCCGTGCTTTCAGAATCACCCGACGGTGCAGTGTAGAGAAAGCCTTGGATCGTCTTGCCAACGCAGTTGCGGACCACGACCGCTGGAAGGTTGCACGCTGGGTGCGGTAGAAGCGTCTCAATGGTGCACTTGGATTCTCTGCCATCGATTTTCAAATCCGCGAGGCCAACGTCAAAGCATCCGGTGGCGACAAGCGCCTCCACAAAGGTCGCATCGATAATGCTGAACGAATCAAACGAGTCACACTCGATCGAAACTTCGAGTCCGATCCGCTGGAGCGTCTCAAAGGGCGACGTCCCGAGCACCTTGAGTGCTGCGATCGTAGGATCGAGCGTCGGTGGCACGAAATACTGGGAGCCCTCACGAAGGTACACGCGGTACACCAGTGCGACGCGGCGTCCAGATGTGATTGGCGCCGATGTGATCGTCGTCGAGAGGTAGGCTGCTGCGTACGCCGTGTCAATGAGCGGTATCGCATCATCAAACGCGAGCGAGTCGTCTCCATACGTAAACGTAACAACCCCGCCTTCGTGCCTGGACGGAAGCAGTATGATGAGGACGCCAAAGGTCGTCGCGCAAATGGCCTCGTCGGCCGTCGGACGCAGGCGAAAGCTCTCGGCGTCCCCGACGTCGTCAACGACCATGTGCGACAGCACCATGTCGGCTTCGCCTGACGACACCAAGCTCTGGATTGAGCCTTGGTAGACTGCCGTGAGCATCTCATCGTAGCGTTGAAAGTAGCGTTGATCAATGGCAATGTCGGAGGACGGAATGATCTTCGTGTCGGGGTACAAGGCCGCGATCTGCTTTGCTTGCGCAGCGCCAAGCGGCCACGAGAGCGGCTCGTCCATACCGGCAAGCGCAACGAGAAAGGGCGCTGGGTGTAGCAGCGCGCCGCTCGCAGCAAATGTGCTCGGCTGCGGCATGTCATTCAGCACGTCTTCGTCCGCGTAGGCTTGCATCATCCTCTTGAGCCCTTTTGCGCCAAAAATAATCACATATGACCGAAAATGGACCTCAAATTGCCTTTTTAGAGCTAGTTTCAGGCAAACAATATCCTAAACAAACGGAGACGAGGCATTTAGTCCTTGATGTCCATCATCCCCATGCTTGGCACTCTCTCAACTCCATGCATGCGCTCCGATGGACGTGCCAAGCGGTCCCGGCAGTGATGACCAAAGGTTCGCTGTGCTGTAGCCACCACGTAATGCAGTCGATCAACGCCGTCGACGTCGTCATTTGCGATATCGAATCTGCCAAGGGCACTGTCAACGGGGCTGTATATGCAGTCCAACTTCCCAGTATGGAGAATGGAGACTAGCCGGCACGGGCCACGTCATCTCGGCGTCCTCCGTGCTGTACATTAGGGTAGCGAGGACCAAGGGTCCATAATAATAATACTAGTCGAGCGCCTTCTTACATCCACGGGTGGTGTTTAAAAACACCGGTGAGTGGAAAGCTCACAAAATACAATACACAATACACACACAACACATGCAGATTTGCTCACACGACCGCCATGATGTCGCTTGCGTCAAAGGTAAACGGCGCAAAGAGCTGCGGCGACTTTGGCTTGGCCGGCGCGCTGGTCGTTGTCGGTGCGGCGGCCGGGAGCGGCGGCGGCGGACCTTGGGGCAACGGCGGCGACGGCCCGGGCGGCAACGGCGGCGGCAGCGGCGGCTGGAACCCGGCGTTGTGCGCGTACTTGGTCGTGACCTTGCCAAAGTCGTGCGGGTTGCCATTGTACGTAAACTTGACGCCCGTGAGCTGCTCGTTGACGCTAAACATCTCGTCGACGTTGAAGCTAAAGCTTGCGTCGCGCGCGCCAAACGTCTCGTCGTTGACGTCGTCGCTGGCCGTCGGGATTTGCTTCTCGGTGCCAAAGTGGCCGCGGTTGGCCTTTCGGGGCCGCGACTGCGGCGTCGAGTACGACCGGTTGTCGGCGGCGGCGACGACGTGGGCGGGATGCGGGCGCTGCAGAATTTGCACGGGCGGCGACGGGCGTGGCGGGGACGCCGGCGCGTCGACGTCATTGTCCTTGGCCGGGCGGTTGCGCGGCGCCGAGACCGACCGCCCTTTTGCCGGCGTATTGTTGCGGCCATTGGCCTTCTTGGCCTTCTTGTCGTTTTTTCGAGACGCGATCCAGCGGCGAAGGCGCGACATGAACGGGAGCACGCCCCACGTCTTCTTCGGAAGGTCGTCAAACTCAAACCACTGGATCAAGCTGATCTCCTTGCGCGTCTGGGGCGCAAAGGCAAAGTCTTCGGGCACGGACGTGATGATGTACATGCGCATGCGCTGCTGGTTCATCGTAAACTCAATGTAATCCTTGGGTGTGACCGCGATCGCGGGCGGCGCGTACCCGCACTCTTCAAAGACTTCGCGCTTGGCGCACTCGACGTCCGACTCGCCTTGGTTGACCTTGCCGCGCGGCAAGCTCCACGACGTGCCCTTCCAGTTGCGGACAAGGATCAGCTTGGTCTTGGTTGGGTTGAGGAGGATACCGCCGACGACCGGGATCTGGCTCTGGTACGCCTTAAAGTCCTGAAACATGCTTTCGCATTGGGCCTTGAGCGGCTGGAGGAGGATGCAGTGGTTGAACATCTTGCGCGCAAAGTCGTTGAGCTTGAGATGCGTTAAATGCGCGTGGTGGTCGGCGTAAAAGTCTTCGTAAAACCAGTAGCACTGCTCGATCTGGAAGAAGAGCCGCTCGCTCGACGAGAGCTCCGACTCGGGGAGGTTCATGAGGAAGCGGCTTTGGAGCTCGTCCATGACTTCGTCCATCGTCGGCTTCTTCCCAGCCGGCGCGAGCGTCGGCGGATGTGACACGGCTTGTACTTGCATCATGCTGTGGATGCGGGCAGAGATGATGGCACACGAGGGCTTGTTCAAGTCCTGGCGGAATGCAGATTCGGCTAGCGCGGGTGGCTATGAGGACGGCTGCGGCGGTCGGGCAGCGGAGGTCCTAGAGTCCGAGGGGCCGGCACGGAGGTGCTGCAGCTCTTATTGTTCTTTGGTCAAACGCTGGCGACACAGCCGAGTTGTATGGGCCATCTCCCTGGTTTGAACAACATGATGAAAAAGCGTATCTTCCGTATTTATGTTCCACTTGGTAATTGTATACACATTGGAGAGAAGCGCACCGGCGCTGTCCACATACCTTGAAATACGAACCTTGCGCCGTTTCTCAAGTGAAAAACCGACAGTGCTTCCGGATACGATCCGTAAAAATGCTGGACCGCACCCAATGTGGAGGGGGATGCGTTTTAAACCGAGCGCTGAGGATAAGCAGGACGCTTCGCAACGACTGTATCCAACAACAATTGTACTAAGTAGTAGCTCGGGGTACTAGGCAAAGCAAGGCTCCTCTGGGGGCGCGCTGCATCGTTGCGTCCACAGCGCACCGTTGGACGCTCCAGCACACGGCGTGAATAATACAGTGGACCACAGTGTTTTAAACAGACTCTGTGGACCACGCCATCTGTTTAAAACGAATACCTTTTTAAATTGCTCCCTTCGCCCGTCAGCCGCCCGCCATGTTCGAGGTCGTCTCCGCGGTCCTCGCCTTCTTCATGATCCTGGGGCTCACCTTCATCAATGGCTTCTGGGTACGGCGCGATGGCGCTCTCTTTGCAAGGCGAAGTTGGCTCTATACACATGGATCTAGCTTGTCACGCTCGATGAGCTCGAACTCGACCATCTCAACCCGGCCGACGTCTGCAAGCGCCTCAACAAGGTCGTTGGTACGATAGCAGTCATTGAGGTTCCTTGGCCTAGCATACGAATGCTCTGTGTCTAGTGCCCGAGATGGCGGTGCACGGTCTCCTTCTCTTTGCCTGCATTCTCGGCTGGTCGCCTTGGGTGCTCTTGCTCAACCTTCCGATCGCAGTCTACCACGGCAAGAAGTACGCCACCCCATTATGGAAGCGGTATGCTCATGCACTGCTACCTCTAGGTTTTCGACGAACCAGCACTACTTGGACCCGACCGAGATCCTCCGCTTCAAGAACCTCAAGGCGTCGCGCAACGAGGCGATCGCCAAGACGATCTTCTTTGGGCTTCAGATCATCTACGGCATGTACTGGTACGTCAACGTGCGTGCATATCGCGTGCGCTCATGTGCTCTAGGATGGTCTCGGCCATCATCACGTCGTCCGTGCGAAAGACCATCACGTAATGCGTGGCTATGGCCTCAAAACTTGTAACATCGTGTTTACGCTTGGTTCCCGTCTTAATGGGCGCGGTGCTTGAGCAAGAGCTTGAGCGCGAGACCTGCAATCATGACGGCGCCGGCGGCCAAGCCGAGACCGATGCATCCGTCGCGGTTGACGTGGTCTTTTGCTGACTGGTGCAGGCTCAGCGCCTTTTCATGTGTCGGGTTGATCCGCAGCAGGACTTCGCATTGCTTTCGGCATTTGCTAAACTCGCCAAGGTCATAGTACGCCAGCGCCAGGCAGTAGAGGCAGTCGGTTTTGTTCATATAGTCTTCGTCCAGGAGATCTAGATCATCATGCACATAAGACCAAGCGGGCTTCGTCAACGCGATGGACCGTGGAGGAGGCCAATGCCCCGCTGCTTGTTCTCGGGCTTGGCGTCGCGCGCGAGGGCCTTGGCGTACGTAAACTTGACAAAGGCGCTTGGGTAGTCCTTCGCCTGCTCGGCGAGGTACCGCTCGCGGGCCGTGTCCAGGTCCAGCTCCACCGCGGTCGTGTCCTTCATCGGCCGTCGTCGTCGATTGCCCAAGGAGGATCAGGCCGAATGTTGGTATCCGGCGCTTCGAACCTTTTCTGCCACCTTCGCTTGGGATTGGATAAAACGCACTATAACGTCGCGTTAAAGGCGGGTCCACATCCCACACGCGGCAGTTTCCAACAGGAGAAAATGCCACGAAGCGTTTAACGCATAGGTTAAATCCAGCACATCCGCTCGAAACCTCTCTAGCGCGCTCTCTGGCTTGTGCCACACAACGCCTCGTCTAAAGCCCAAACGCTGGTCCCAACGACTCGGACAAATTTGTACGACGAGTCGCATTGCAAAGCGGACAGAGGCGCTCTTCACGCTAACAATATTCGCAAGCTGGCTCGACAACGACGAGTCGATAGAGCTTATGCACTCCGTCCTTGCGCCATAGCAGCTTACGCTGCACTCTTACTAGTACGCTGTCGACTCGTACTCCGTGGCAGTGCCATCGAGTAAGCTTACGAGTCGAGTGTCTTGCCTGGCCCGCACAACGATCGATCCATGGCCCTTCGCAGTAAACAAGCTCTTTGAACGTGGCGTCGTGTCCGCGCAGATAACCATTGGAGTGACAACGGGAGGATCTTGGTGTACCAAATTACGTCGGCTACCGTTGCAGAGCTTGTCATCACGGAGCTACATGCCGCCACCGTCAGCAATGCAAATCTCTACGGGTCGTCCTTGGCGGAACCGGTCGGGCGTCCACGCGAGAGGGTCGAAGCTACCACTGGATGCATGCATTTACCACTTGATGACAATACAGTAGGTTTTGTTGTTATCCTGTTCGCTGTCATGGGTCAATGTCGCTGTGAACGTCGAGAAGGAGCTTGAGCACGGTGAAGGATCCAGTTCACGCTCGCATTGACATACTCGCATCAGCCAACGCGTAATCTTGTCGCCAAAAAGGCAACGAAAGTTGGCGCCACGGAGACTTGATCTCGCCCTGCGATGAAGATAACTTGTGCCGCACGACGTCAACCACACGCCAAGTGTCTACGCATACTATAACCGTGGCTCGCAGTAAGCGTAGGAGCTCGTATGCTTGATGAGGCCACTTGTCATCGACCCAGCTATCGACATCCTCTGGCGTCCATAGCGATCGTGTCGCACGGGGCGCGCGATTCAGCGTCGGTCCGCACAGCAACGCAGTTGACTCGCACTGGTTTACCAAGCCTGTCTCAAGCAGTTTGTCACTGTTCCAAAAGATCTGGTCGGTCTTGCGCTGGTGCATAATAGGACCATTTTCAAGAAGAGAAAGAGGTTTTCCGCGCGATGGGACGAGCAGTCACGAACAACAGAAGAACAGAAGCACAGAAGGACAGAAGTCCAGCCAGCAAAACAAGCCAAGGCACAGAGCGGCCCCGCTCTGATCATTCCGCATTTTGCAGCCCGTAGCAAATTAGCTAACCCACCTCGCCCACCACTGGGCAGGCGGGGCACCAATACATTCGTTACCCCCCAATCTGCTCGGCCGTCTGCGAGGAACTGTGAATACCGGGGTATACCATGCCGGTACCTCTCGCTTGACCAAGAGACGCGTCTTCCTGCTTCGCAACAAGGCTGCCTCTGCAGCTACGCACGCTCGCCATTGAGACGGTATCGATACATGGCTGCTAATTCGGGCTATAAACGAGAAAGCTTGCACCACCTGGCTGTCGATGAATCCGGATACGCGTGTCGCATCCGGCATCAGCATTGCACCGTTTCTGTTTCTTGCGAATCATATTTCGTCGGCAGCCAAACCAGCAAGACGATGGGCGACTCGCCACGGGGCATGCACCTCCGGACGGGGTCCGCCTCCATGATCGGCGCCGAGACAAGCTCCGCGGAAGACTACCTCGCGCGCTTCCTCACGACCAAGCTCTCGTGGAAGGGCAAGTACGAGCGCATCTTCGCACTGACCTCGACGCGCTTTTGCACGCTCGACCCCAAGGACTTTGACCTGACCAACACGTGGTCGTACGCCGCCTTTGTGGGCCTCGACCTCGACCCGACCGACGACCAGGTGCGACGCATCTACCATGCTCCATCTCTAAGAGGCACGCTAGGTCTTTACCATAGCGTTCAATGGCCCCAAGAAGGAAGAGCAGCTCAAGCTCCGGTACAAGTACCGGTCGTACCTCGTGAGCGAGTTCCTTCGCTTGCACGCGGCCTTTTGCACGGGGTCGCCCGTGCCTGGCGCGGCGCCGGCGCCAGCGGTGGCCTCGATCGCGTGCACCAAGCTCACGCGCCACGACACGGAAATCAACTGCGTTTTGGACGTGGCCGTCGACGCGATCCTCTTCAAGCAGCCGCTCGCGTCGAGCAGTAGTAGTACGAACGCGATGCCGGTGCCCCTCGGTCGCTACGCCTACACGGATCTCGACCATGTGACGTCCCTCGCCAACTCGACGACCGGCTTTGTCCTTGGGTATGGCGGCAAGGACAAGATTTTCTTCTCGTCCGACCGCCGGGTGGTACTTGGCCTCATTGAGAAAGCCGCCGGCCGCGTTGGCGTCCGGCTTACCTCGCGCGGGGCGCTCACGGTCGAGAGCGTCAAGGAGCACCGGCGTCGGTTTGGCGACGACGGCGGCGAACTCATGGGCGAGTTCTCCGTTCAAAAGTACTCTCCACGCTACGAGGTCGCCCGCTTTGTTTCGTGTTGAAGGATCTCAATCGACCATGTAGGCGCCTGTTCGCCGCATCCTGCGCGTGCATACCAAGGTGGTCCTCGAGATCGATGGCACTGACGTCGTCTCGCGCACACCGCTCAAGCAGCTCTTTGGCCTTGTCCGCACAGGGGCTTCCAAGTCGCGCTTTGAAGTTGAGCTCGTCAATGGCCAGCGTCGCATGTACGCGTCACGGGACCGCGATGCGCTCCTTGCGTCCCTTGTCGACGCGTACGGCGTCCTCGCCGAGGCCAACGACGTGCTCTCGATTGCGCCGACGCCGAGCCACAGCGGCCTCCGCCTCCTCCCGCGTTTCGCGACCGAAGACCCGACCGAGACGCGCACCTTCTTTGGCGACGCATCGATCGGGTCGATGTTTCTCAAGCGACTCGCGGCGGTGGGCAAGTACACAGCGGGCACGGGCCACCGTGCCGGGGTGGCGGCCGGTCGCGGGTACAGATGGACGCCACTTCGATCCTCAGTGTTCTCATAGAACGACGTAGACTGGTCTCGATCGCGTGCGAGCTCAACGCCAACGTCCCCTTGACCGGCATCCAGTACTATACGAAGCGGTCGATCATTGCCGATGCGCTCAAGCCGCTCTCGTTCCAGCTGCGGACGGTCGCGACGTGCTCGCCGCCAGCGCCCAAGATGGCCGTCGCGCTGCTCCAGTGCTTTTGCCGCATCGCAACTTCGTACTACGGCTTCCTCGACATGCTCGGGCTGCCCCACTTTATCGAAAACATGGTGCACTTTCTCCAAGCCGAGGACGCACTCACTGTGTACTGGGCGTCGCTCCTTCTCCAGCGGCTCTCGATGCACAAGGGCGCGGGTGCGTCCGCCGTCGGCGACGACGGCATGGAGCCCATGGCGCGCGGGTCCAGCGCCGATGCCGAGATCTCCAACAAGCGGCTCATCTTTGCTGACGCCAAGCTGCTGCAATCGCTCTTGGCGCCGCTTCAACTGCGACCCAACGGTCAGTTGGCGTCGCCGCTCATGCACCTCGGCGTCCTCGGCACGCTCGAGCCGGCGCTCTGCTCACGGCGTGCGACTACCGACCCCAAGGACGTTCAAGTGCTTGTGACGGCGCTCGTACCCTTCTACGACACGCTCATCCGGTACCTTTGCTCGGTATTGAACGCGTCCGTCATACTGATGCGTTGGGTGTAGCCTCCTCTTTCGGTCGTACTGTGCCGCCACCGTCGAGGCGTGTACGCTGCTCGTGCAAACCGTCTTGGAGCTGTGTCCGATCGACGTGGCGAGCTCGATCAAAGACGCGGCGCTGCGCGAAGGGCTCGTGCTGCAGCACCTCTACCAAGCGATCTTTGATGCCGCGTTTGACCAACGCGTCGTGAGTCGGTACCTCATTTCGATGTGGATGAGCCACCACCCGCCGGCGAAGAAGCTCTTGTCGCGGCTGCTGCCCCCGGGTTTGGTCTCATGCCTCGAGATGCGCCTCTTGTCCCAAGCCGAGAGCTACCAGCTCGACGAGCTCGAGAAGGCGTCGTTTGAGCACCACAAGGTGTCGTTCTTCAACGCCGACCTCTCGCCGACGCAGAGTGCGTCTCTTGCGAGCCGCCCGGACGACGCGGACGACGACGAAGACAGCTTTGTCGCAAGCATGCGCCGGCCCAACGCGGCGTCCGACCACGCGCTGTTTGAGGAGGATGTGGCCGACACCATTGTGCTGCCGTCGTCGATGACGGCCAGTACGCGAAGCGAGCTCTTCCCGACCCGCAGTGAAGGTGCGCGGTCCAACGTGCCCGACGTCGCCTTGCCTCGGCTCGTGGGCAAGCTGCACTCGGAGCCCCGGCAGTCGCCAAATGTCTACCAAGACCCGGCGCCGCGTCGCGCGCATCGGCCAACGTCCGGCGTCGGCATGCATCTCTCGCTGCTCAAACGCGCGTTTGTGACGCGTCGGCCGTCGACTGTGCCCTCGGACGCCGCCGTGATCAAGCCGCCGGAGAACTTTCGCATCCTCTTCCACATGCTGCAGCAAGACCACGACACGGTCGACTTGCTCTGGACGGGTACGACACGCGACGAGCTCCGCGCAGCCCTTGTGCGCGAGATCCAAGTGTTTCGAGATCACCAGGCCCACGAAGCGCGCGCAGTGTGGAACTATGAGGAGTTCCGCGTGACGTACCACAGCCTCGCCTCGGCACTGGTGGTTGATGGGCTGCACTTGCGCCGGCTGGTCGCAGTCCAAGCCTCCGACGACGACAACGACAACGACGACGACGAAGAGGACACGTGGCAGCCGCCTTTGCACATGGAAGACATGTTGCTCAAGCAACCGAAGCGGTTTGTCTCGGCGCTCTACAAGCGCTTCTTGCGCGAGTACCCGTACGCCGAGTTCCGCGGGCAGTTGGTGACGACGACGACGATCCTCCATGTCCTTGCCCGCGTCGCGTGGCTCTACGAAGGCCAGTACACCTTGTGTGCCGACGACGTTCACCATGTCGTGACGCTGCTCACCGAGACGCGGCGCAAGGACATTCTTCTCGCTGGTCTGCGCGCCCTCCGAGCGATCACCAAGTGCCCGGCCCATGCCGCCAAGTTGCTCTCAAGCGAAAGTGCGATTCCATGGCTCGTGCAGCTGGCGCAGATGGCGCACGTTGCCCAACGGATCGAGCATGATGACGCGCATGCGTCGTGGTGCGTCCATCTCGGTGACGCGCCGTGCACCGGGCCACTCACGGTCGCTGGTCTTGCGGCGGCCATCGCCGACATCGACGTCAAGGCGTGTGTCTTCCATGTACACGATGGTACGAGTGATGATTGCGTCGGGCGGTGCCAGCCACTGGATGTCATTCCGCAGCTGCGCTGGGAGCTCGGCTTGGATGCGACGATCGCGACGTCGGCGGTCGCCGTTGCCCACGATGCTATTCACATTGTGTGCGACCTCTTGCATGCCAACCCGCTTCTCATTGGGACCACCAAGGTGTTTCCGACGCCGGCGGCGATGCGGCAGACGCACGAACACCTCGCAAAGCTCGTGCCACTCCTTGCGCAGTACGAGTGCCCGGGGCTCGCCGAACACGTTGGCCACATCCTCGTCACGCTCTTTGACGGCCAGCTGCCGATCGACGACGTGTACCTCAGTGGTGTCTTTTACTTGCTCTTTTGCTACAACGGGTCGGCGTTTGCGGACTTTGGCCGGTTCCTCCAGCTCGCGTACGCCAAGCAAGTGCGTCCGGACGGCACGCCCCGCGCGATTCTGCCCGAGCTCCTGCCTGCTGCGATGCTCTTGCATCTCGAGCGCCTCTCCAAGCACCAAGTGGCCGACCTCTACTGCACCAACGACATTGCAACACCCAAGGTCATTTGGAATTCGCGCATGCGGGCGACGCTCCGGGACGCGTGCGTGGCGCACGTGGCCGACTTCAAGCGCGCGTTGACGCAGCAGATCGCAAGTACGTACACGTATGCACCAATGGCGCCGGTGCGCTACGCCGATCTCGACGACGAGGTCTATGTCTTTGGCTTTTACTTGGACCAGTTTGTGCGTGCGATCGACTCGGGCGACGTCGTACCGCTCGACGACGCCAGCGCCTTTCTGCGGCAGCTCACGGTGGCGTGGCGCGCCGAAGTGGACCGCCCCGGTGCGTCCATGACGCGCGAAGAGGCCGCCGACGTCCTCGGGCTGGCGTCGCCGACGGCTGATTGGAGTGCAATTCGTGCAGCGTACAAGATCAAGGCGACGGCGACGTGCCCCGAGTACGCCTTGGACGACCGCGGGCAGTTTGACGACGTGCAGGAAGCGTTCGAGGTGCTCACGGCGCCCCGCCCGAGTCTCTTGACGCCCGGGTACGATGCCGTGCGCTTGCGCCTCATTTTGCAGACCCAGGTCCGCCTTTGCCGATTCTATTCGACGCAGCTCTACACCGGATCGGCGTTTGATCTCTTTGGCCTCCTCTTGGCCTTTTTACAAGAGCATTGTACATCGTCGGCGCGCGTGCCGAGCCTGACGACGCCGCGCGAGCACGATGAGCTCGTGCGCTTGGCCGCCGAACTCCTCCTCGAGTCGTGTGTCGTGCTGCCGGCGGCCAACGGCGCGGCGCTGCTGGCCGAAGCCAAGCGCGACGTCCTCGAGGACGTGCTCACGCACTGCGTCGACCATTTGTGTGTTGCGAGCAGCGACGTCGATGCGTCGCTGTACGCCGAAGTCGCCAGCCACGTTGTGCAAACGATGGCCATGCTCGTGACGACGCCGGCGGGGCGCGACTGGGTACTAGCGAGCGACAGCCTGTTGCGCGACCTCTGGCGTCTTCTCTGGCTCTTCCAGCTGCGCCTCGACGACAGCAGTGCGGGCTACCTCTACCGCAGTGTACGCTACGCGCTGGAAGCGATCATGGCCATGACCGAATCCCGTCCACTCCAGGACAAGCTCGTGACATCCACAGGCATTCTCTGGCATTTGCTGCAGCTGCTCTTTGCGTACGACCCGTCGCTCGACGTGTCGACGTCGCAGATTGTCGTCCAGAACACCATCTTGTTTGACCGCCACGCGCC
The DNA here is from genome assembly GCF_000281045.1 of Saprolegnia diclina VS20. Lineage (NCBI taxonomy): Eukaryota > Oomycota > Saprolegniomycetes > Saprolegniales > Saprolegniaceae > Saprolegnia > Saprolegnia diclina. The sequence goes on from NW_008246073.1 coordinate 213,511, forward strand.
GCCGTCCTCGATTGTCGAGGTCGTGCCCGAAGCCAAGAACGTGCTCAGTGACCTGGCCCTCGGCGTGCTCGCACGGCTCTGCGGTATCTTCCAGGACGCGCCGGCGCACATGGCGGCGCTCGAGCTCTGCTCGGCGCTCTTGACGCCCAACGGCATTGCGTTTCTTCGCCGACAAAAGAACCGGCACGCGTTCTTCTGCATGTTCCACGGAGACACGACGTCGCCGCATCTTCTTTGGACGTCGGCGCTTCGAACCGAACTTGGCGCGTACTTGGCGCCAATTGTCGGCGACATCGAGTCGGTCCCGAGCCGCGACGACGGTGTCCGCTTCCGCTTTGCCGCGTTGGCGACGCACTGCGTGATTGCCAACGTCTACGTTGGTCCGCTGCTGGACGTCCTCTCGAGTGCGTTAGAGACGCCGTCGGTCGACTTGGTGCGGTCGCTTGCGTTGCCCGAGGCCTTTTACATTGCTCTCTTCAACTTTGTCGAGAGCGGCAAGCGAGATATGCCCGCGTACGTCGGGTACGGCCTCGACGACGCCGCCATCTTAGGCTACCGCGAGGTCGCGCTGCGCATTCTCGGTTTACTCGCTCCGCTCACGCCGGCCTTGGTCGAAGTCGGCGTTCTCCGCTCCAACAGCGGGCTCTCAACTGTCATGAGCTTTGTCCTGCCGCCGACGCACGCGCTGTTTGCGTCGTCGGCGCTCGATGTCGGGTTTGCCCACGTTGTCGTCCCCGTCGAGCTCTTTGACCGCTTCCGAGAGAGCACGTTGCGCCTCTTGCACGTGCTTGGCTCCAGCGAGGCGATCGGAAATGCGCTCTTCCAAGCTGACCTCGTCGTCTTGCTCTTGCATGCGATTCTCGTCGAAGACGACGTGAGTGCTGAGATGCTGCGGGTCCTCTGGCGCCTCGTGACGTCGGCGCCGTCAATCGCTCGGTTCGTGGTCGAGTCGATCTGGATGTACCACCTCTTGCTGTGGCTGTTTCCCGATGCGTCGAGCGTGACGGACCATGACTATGGCAAGGTCATGCAAGTCCCCGCGGCCGAGGTCGTGACGGCACTCGCGTCACCCAACAGCGTCGTGAGCGAAGAAGCTATGAACGTGTGCATTCGCTTTGTGCCTGTGACGCTCGTGTACGAAATCATGTCGGCGCCCGCCAACGTCGAGCGCATCGTGCAGGTAGCCGCAATGGATCAATGTTTCAAAGTGTCAAGTAGACTTTGGCGTAGGGCAAGTACGAGTCGCCCGACTTGGTGTGGAACGACACAATGCGCGCGCACCTCCGCCGCGGACTGCATCGGCTGGCGCTGCTCGTGCACCAAACCAAGGGTGGCGACGTCCACGATGAGCTTCTCGCGCTCGACATTGACTACGCCGAGGTGTACTCGTACCCGGTCGTCGGCGACGTGTACCTTCTCTTGTACCTTGAGAACCCGATCTACCCCCTGCGCGACCCCAAGTTCTTTCTCGAGTGCCTCGCCGAAGACTACGAGAAGATCGTCGGGCACTTGCTCGACGCGCCGTCGGACGCGGCCCGGTCAAGCTTCAACCCGGACCTCGTCATGCTGCGGCGGCAGCAGGCGCAAGTTCTCCCGCTTCTCACGAGCTGCATCATCTGCGTCGTCCGCGTCTTCCCCGTGCTCATCGAGACGCTGCTCTCGCTCAAGATGCACGAGAAGGCGTGCGGCCTCTTTGTGAGTTATCAAAGCCACCACAAGGAGTCGCGCGACGACGAGATCCTCGTCTGCGAACAGAGTTTGCTGCGGCTCTTCCGGGTCCTCTTCACCTCGCCCAAAGTGGTGGCCACGCTCGCGTACTCGCCGTTCAACATTCTGAGCCGGCTCTTTGCCCACGTGTACCTGCGGCGGCAAGGCGAGTACCACGCCGAGGCAGGGTTCCTCCTCGAGTGCGTTCGCCGCTTTGTGCGCAACTTTCCGGACAACGGCGACCGCAACTCGGACCGCAATGTCGTGTCGATTGTGTGCAGCTTCAACCTCCTCGAGTCGCTCCTCGAGCTCATTGAGCACCCGATGACGCTCCAGCGCGTGCTCAACCCGATTCTGACGCGCGCCACGATCGTCGCGATCCTCGTCGACCTCGAGAACCACAAGACGCAGGGCACTGTAGCCCATGGCATCCTCAAGAAGAGCAAGAAATGGGACAAGATCTACCGGCACGAGCCGACCGACGCCGTGTGGAACCAGCCCGAAGACAAGTTTTTGACAGGGCCGGCCGCGTCGGCCGATGGCATGATCCGGCAGTACCTTGCGCAAAAAACGCCAAGTGTCTCGACCAACACGGGGCCTGTGCCGCCGGCGCCCTCGTCGGGGAAGCGCAAGCTCAACGTCAAGGGGTTCTTCGGCCACTAAGCTCACGAACCGAATATATGTGCATTGATCGCATGCCTGGTGTTCCTCAAGGCATCGTACTCGGTCCGTTGACAAGGTCGCCAGCGAAACGGTCTAGCGCACTCAAGGGCTAGGGTCTCCACCTATCCTCGAACATTGCTCTTCTATTTCGCACACCTACGCGGTCGAGGGACGACACGTCGGTGCCGGCAGTACCGAGCGGCGCTGTCATGTCGATGAACTCGGATACGAGGTCACGCCAAGACGGGTGTATTTGCATTAGCCGCTTGGTTTACTGAAGGCGCTGGTACTCGCCGTGGTCCTTGTTGTCCTTGTAGCGCTTGTAGCAGCGGTACAAAATGTAGAGCAGGATGAGCAGCAAGAAGAGGAGGCAGCCAAGCAAAATGATGCGGTCGAGGTCGTCGACCGAGACCGTATCGAGCCACGACCCGTTCGAGGTCACTTCGACATGGAACGCGTTGGGCGCATGGGACGTGGGCCATACGACCGAGGTTTCGTTGAGCTTGTTGGCGTCGACGTCCTTGATCTCGTAATAGTGCTTCTTGTACGCGGGGTACTTGATGGGCGTCGAGTTGAAGTACAGCACGTTGCCGGGCCCGCGGACATCGGTCGTGATCGAGTTGCTCGACTGCACGATCGCGTCGCCGCGGCCCGAGTAGTCGATCTTGACGTTCGTGTCGACGCAGAGGAGGCGGCTCGACTCGACGTTGCCGACGCCGCTGATCTCGACTTGCTGCTTCTGGCACACGCCGGCGCCGCTTGCATACACGACGCTGCCCGAGCCGTCGACGCTCGAGTAGACATTCTCCACCGTCAGCGACGTCGAGTAAATGTGAATATCGCCGTAGCCATACGCGCGGCTCGTCACGTTGGTGATCGACGCGGTCTTCAAGAACGCGAAGATCGAGCCGTCGCCGTTGCTCGTGAGCGAGACCGACGTTGCCGTCGTCAGCGTCGGCCCGAGAAGCTGCACCGAGCCAACATCGGTGGCCGCCACGGTCACCGAGGTGGCGTTGGTCACGTTGGCCAAGTCAATGTAGAGATCGCCGGTTGCTGTCGACAACGAGAGCGGGCGCTTGGATGCGAGGACGCCAGCCTCGACGAACGCCTCGGCCGACCCGTGCATCGCGATGCGCTCGAGCGGCGACTGCACGTAGATCTCGACGAGCACGTCGCCGTCGTTGTGGATGCCGGACGCGTTAAAGTCGACAAAAATCGTCGAGTTGTCGACCGTCAGCGTGAACTGGTCGATGAGCGTTTGGGACGCGTCGGACGAGGCGTTGGCGCCGATCGAGCCGGAAATCTCGACGACCGCCGTGATGTACTCGTACTTGGGCTTGCGGTTCTCCGCGCTCAGGCTGAGCCAGCGGGTCCAGCTCGACACAAACACGCGACCCGGCACGTTGGTTTCGATCGCAATCAGATTGTCTTCTTCAATGTTCCACTTGCGGTGCGCGCCCGACGCGAGGGCTGTCGCCTGCGTCGCCGACTGCGTCACGGGCAGCACGACGACGGTCGGCGACGCGGTGGTCGGTGACGACTGCGTCACGGGCAGCACGACGACGGTCGGCGACGCGGTGGTCGGTGACGCGGTGGTCGTGGCGTCACCACCCGAGGCGCCCACACTGACCTCCTTGGCGATAACGACCTCCGTCGTCGGCGGCGCCGTCGTCACGAGCTTGACTTCGGCCGCGTTGGCGCTGTGCGGCGGCAGCGGCTGCGCCGTCGGGATCGGCGACGGCGACGGCGCAATGCACGTGTACTTGGCGGCTTCAAAGACGCAGCCGAGGACGTTGGTCGAGTTGTTGATGATGGCGCAGCACGTGGGCTTGATGATGAGGCGGTCGCCCTTGGACGACACCTGCCCTTCGGCCGGGCACGCGGTCTTGGTCGGCGGTTTGTCGCTGCGGTAGATGCCCGAGCAGGGATGCTCGGTGATGCAGTAGCTCGCGCCGCTGTTGAGAAGCGAGACCTCGTTGAGGCCGTCCGGGCAGTTGGAATCGGGCGCGAGGGCGGCGACCGCGACCGCGAGCGCGAAGAGCACACCCGAGCGCATGTCGTCGTCAGGTGATAGGAGCAAAAAGACGCCGAATGACTGCGTGATTGACAATCTTGCAGCAGCTGGATACCCACGTATTAGTGTAGTGTCGCAGCACACTATTTCCGATGCTATCTTGGTCGACGTCGCGCAGGCATTATTGACCACGGTCTATGATGGACGCGTGCAAGGCCAGCATCGCGGTTGCTTTGCTATTACCGTGTGCAGAAAGAGCGTGCGATTGAGAGCAAAGAGCCCAACGCAGCGGTGGCGGAAGAGGATACGTCGTATCGTGAAAAGGCGGCGCACGGCCGGCTGGATCCATCGATGGCCGCTGCAATTGACGACGCTTTGCATGTACGCAGCACCATCATGATGTTCATGCAATGCCACTAGCTACTCGCATGGGTATGCCTCCAGCCCATGCCCCAGCGTACGCCTGGTCGTCGCATCATGCGGGCTGCCACGTGCAATGTCCACGAGCGTCCTGAGCCGTCAAGAACACCGTTATTGATGCTGCTCAACCGTGCTCGTGTTGGATTGCGCGACAGAATGGGTTCACATCGCGCTACACCAGGGTGAAGGGTCTTGTGCAGCGCTCGCAAGGGGCCGTGGCCGATCGCCAAACACTATTCCTGCATATAAATGCACACCAATTCCATGGTCCCGAGGCCTGGAGCGTACCACAAGTAGTGTAATGGTATCCGGCATCGTCCGGATAACGTCGGTATTCGGTGGTTGGAGGCCATTTCGCAGGACCTTCCGAGCAGCATGAGCGGTCGCATCAGCAACATGGGGCGCATCGCGTACCACGTCGTGGACGCCAAGGGCCAAGTGGTCGGGCGGCTGGCGTCGCAGCTGGCGCCGATCCTGCGCGGCAAGCACAAACCGACGTACGCGCCCAACGTCGACTGCGGCGACGTCGTCGTCGTCCTCAACGCCAAGGACATTGTGCTCACGGGCAACAAGTGGGACGACAAGCTCTACCGGTGGCACACGGGCTTCCCCGGCGGCCTCAAGACGCGCACGGCCAAGCAGATCAAGGAGAAGGACGAAGGCGACGTGCTCCGGAAGGCCGTCATGGGCATGCTCCCGAAGAACAAGATGCGCGCGCTGCAGATCGCCAAGCTCAAGATCTTTGCCGGCGACGAGCACACGTTCCAGGCGGAATTGGGCGAGAACCCCAAGTTCCTCTAAATTTAATAGGCCCTAGCACGGACGAACCGGCGACAATAGATAGACGTGTTTGCCGTCGTGTGCACCAGCCTCTCCGACGTCGAAATATGGCAATCCCAAGCATCACACGCGCTGCGTCCCTGCGCTCAGCCACGCTATCATGACGCTTGGGAGCATGCAGTCGTCAGCGGCCCGTGGTGTGCCAGTATCGGCGCCGGTCGACGGTGAAAGCAAGGAGGAAGAAGCTTAAATTACGGGTTACGAGCAGTACGATCGCTAGGCTGTCGCGTGGTGCTGCTCTAACTGGGCTGCAAAAATCAAAAATACAACGCGTCGTCGTCGTCGTTAGCGGCCGCTGTTCGGGGCTTGCGCGAGCGAGCTGAGAAAGCCCGCGACCTCAAGGACATCGCCCGTCTCGGACGTGGGCTTGGAGGCAAAGTAGGCGTTGGCGTGGTTGCGCACCTGCTCCTTCGACTTGGTCTTGACGTGCTCTTGCACCTTCTTCCACTTGCGCCCATAGCGCTTGAGGCCGTCGACAAAGAGGTCGTGCTCCTCCGACGTCCACTTGGCGCGCTTGGCGTCCTTGTTGCTCGGCGCAATGGAAAAGTCAAACGAGGCTTGCTGCCCCGCGGGCGTCGTCAGCGACTCGCCTCGGCCATGGTAGCGTTGCAGCTCTTCGCAGCTAATCATGGCCAGCGCATCGACGCCGGCGAATCCGTCTCCGCTGGGGGTCTTGCGCTTCTTGTTCTTGGGCGCCAGCGCTAAAATACGATAAGAGATCGATCGACAACAGGCGAGAAGGATGGCTACCGGCGGGACGGGAGGAGCGCTTGGACGCCTTCGCAGCTGCCTCGTCGGCCGACGACGAGGGGAGCCGCGTGGTCGTCACGCCGTGTTTGGCCTGAAAAGCCATGATTTGCTGGGACGCAAAGGTCTCGTGCATCTTGCGCTTGGCCAAGTTTTCTTGCTTGCGCCGCGTCATGTCGAGGATGCGCTTGCGCAAAAGAAGCTTGATGTCGGCGTCCGAGAGGTCCTTGATGCGGTTCTCATACGGGTTGCCCGAGAGACCCGTCTTGTACACTTGGGGCGGAATGCTAGTTGTATAGTAGCGGTTGCTTGGCGACACGTCGCGCAACTCGAACGGCAAGCTCGTGGCTTCGTTCGACATTGCGGTCTCCTTGACATCGACGCCTGGCGACGAGGCCTACGTAGCGCATGGGCGAGGCGTCGTAGGCGGAGTGGGCGTACCGTGGCATTGCCGTTGCCCACGAGGCTGTTTTCCTTCGCATGGTTGCAGTCGCCGACCGCCGGTTGCTGGAGCTTCTCGGCCAAGAGCGACGCACACACAGAGCTCTTCATGGTCTCGATAGAGCGCAGGTCCTTGCCGCTCATCATGGACTTGTAGTACGCGGTGGCATATTCGTACACTTCCTGCACACTCTTCGAGTCGATGGCCCGCGAGATCCGGTTCCAGTCCGAGCCAAACTTGGCGAGCGCATCGGCGAACTTGACGCGCTCGTCGTCGCTCCATCCATGGTGCTCCATGATCATCATGCTGCGGCTAGTCGTCGTCTAGCTGTACAGACCGCGGTACCGGCAAAGTCCCGACTGCCACGGTTTCCAGAACCGCGGCCCCAATTCGAAATTATTAAAAACTACAATCGTATTTTTTACCGATTCACAACGTATACTGTATATTTGTATGACGAATAAGACATGTGAATTTAAATAAGCTCTTTTTCTTTTTTCGACCACCCGCCACCTGGATTGGCCAGTTCGAGTACGGAGCCCTACCCCTATCGTAACGCCGGCCGCCCTCAACCTTTTTTGACTCGGTCTTTGTATGCCCTTGGATAAGACAGCTTTTTGACCAATCGCAAGGCGCCAATTAACGTTTTGCGATCCTGGGTCCCACAGTAGCCGACAGAGAAGGAGATCTTCCGACGATCGCAAGTGCAGAGCCGAGGTCGTGCGTCAGGCAACGATCGTCGTCGAGAAGGGCCGCCGTGATTGCTGCCTCCGCATGGATGGCTCGGTTCGGTTGCAGTGCGGTTGCGTGCGGTTGGGCGGTTGGCGGGAACGCGTCGCGCCTGTCGATGGATTTCAGCCAATCCGCAACGTTGTTATCACATACACGATATGGATTGGCTGAAAAAGATACGCGCTGCGGATTGGCGCAAAAGAATATCCCGCCATCATGCTCTGCGTCGGCAGTTGCTGACGGCGGCCCGCATCGACACCTCGGCATCATCCATTCGGTTTGCACCACATGCGTGTTGGGTTTAACCTTAGTCCACGTTGAACGCGAGGGGTTGAATGGGTTGAAGGCTGTTTAAACGGATAAAACGCTCCTGGTTTTGAAAACGACGTAAAAAACACACGCCGTTCAAAACCCGTACCGCCGTACACGTACATTGCTTTTCATTGATCGTACGTACGCTTACTCTCTGTAGTTGTATGGAGGTACTGTGGCGAACGTACGATGTATGGGAAAGAGCGAAGTGAGGGACTGGCTGTTGAAAACAGGTCGCAGTTTTTTTCGCGATTCCAACAGGCGAGCACGAGCAGCATGCCCCGACCGGCAAGCAACGTTTGGATCCACTTCCGGCGCGATGAAGTCGGGAAGCGGGCCATCTGCAAGTACTGCCACCACAACATGGTGAGCCTCGTCACGCGCATGCGCCACCACCTCGCCAAGCGCTGCACGGACGTCCCGCCCTCGATCCGCGCCGACATCATCTCGGGCGAGGAGGCGCTCGGCGCCGCCAAGCAAGCCTCGGCCATGGGCCTGCACGCGGCCGACGCGCTGAGCCTCCACAATGCGCAGTTTGCAAACATGACGACGCAGTACAAGCCGGCCATGATGAAGCGCGATGCGCCGCCGGCGCTCTCGGACGCGAAGAACAAGAAGCCGCGCAAGGCGCTGCCGCCCGCAAGCAACCCGGCGCTCGAGCGCCACGACATGCAAAGCTATTTGGCCAAAGCGATTTTTGGTGCTGGCTTGCCGGTCTCGGTCATTGACCACCCGTGCTTTACGGGCCTCATGAAGCGCATGTACCCGCTGTACCAGAGCCCGGGCAATGCGGTCTTGACAACGACGCTCCTCGACAACGAATTCCATGCCATGTCGTCGCAGGTGCGCGCTGACGTGGCCGAGACCGCCTTTCTCTGCCTCGGTGTCGAGAGCTGGTCGTTTGCGAGCAACCGGTCGGTCATCTCGTACTCGGTGCACTCCCCGAATCCGGCCGTGTACGCGATTGAAAACACGCGCGAAGCTCCCCACGTACCCATGATGCTTCTCGAGCACATGGAGGCTACGATCAACGCGATTGGCATCGAGAAGGTCGCCACGATCGTCGCCGACACGAGCGTCAACATGAAGCAAGCGTGTGACATGCTGCACGCAAAGTTCACACACCTCACAATCCTGCCATCGTGCGCCCACGCCATGGAGGCGCTCGTCGCCGAAGTGCTCTCGCTGCCCACCTTCCAGCCGCTGCTACGGGTCTGTACGACGGTAGCCACCTTTATCACGTCCAACCACGTGCCCCGTGCGAGCTTCACCCGCGTCGCCTCCGACATGCACCTCGACTCGTTTGGCCTGGTCACCGCCGGCGCCGACCCGGCCTCGCTCCTCGCGTGTGTCTACAGCATTGAGAAGCACCGCCACATCTTCGAGATGCTCCTCGGCGAAGACCTCGGCGCGCTCGACGGGTTGGAAGAGACGGTCAAGGAGAAGCTACTCACGCTCTCGTGGTGGGCCCAGCTGGCGCAGTTCAAGGGCCTCCTCTCGCCGTTCGTCGACGTACTTGCGGTCTTTGACGACGACTACCCGTCGCTGAGCACGTTCTACCACGCGTTCACGCTGCTCTGGACGCATCTGCAGACGCACCCGTCCGTGCCGCTGGACGTGACGCGCGTCGTCAACAAGCACTGGCACGCAATGCGCCATCCTGCCATGTACACGGCGTACTTGCTTGACCCGCGCTTCCCGCCCTCGTCGCTCGGCAACGACGAGACGAACGAAGCATTTGCGTTCCTCAAGCAGCTCTCGTCGCCAGCGATGTTTTCGAGCTTGATCTCGGAGCTCACGCGCTACACGGGCCGCGTCGGCGTCTTTGCCGACGATGCGGTGTGGGCGTCGGCCAAAGAGTGCTCGCCATTGCACTGGTGGAAGGGCTTCATCGGGAGTTCGTGCCCGAACCTCCAAGCCATTGCGATCCGCGTGCTCTGCTTTCCGGCCACGTCGGGCATTACGCACGAGAAGCGCGTCGTTTTGGACCGCATCCACATGCAGAACCGGCACTTGATGAACGAGGAGCAAGCGTGCAAGGCGGCGTTTGTCTACCTCAACTCGAACGTCGGCGCGCGCCCGGTCGGCGACACAATCTTTTTGTAGTTTCTAGTAACCTGTTTATACACGCCATTGCAATAATCTTATCGTAGTACTAGGTAGTGTGGACCGAAGATGAAGTCTGACGGCAAAGATGGCCATGTGCTATGGCACACGTCGGGTTGTGCTCGATCTCAAGATTTGTCCTCCCGCTCGGGCTGTAGAGAATGCGCCGTACGCTCTGTCGGTAACTACACCACTGGGCGACGATGCCGCGCTCTAAATACTAGGCTACTTGTCCAGAAACGCTAATGACAATTCAACTTTACTAGTGCATACTAGGGAATGCTGGACATGGTATGGTGTTGGTGGCGAATCGCGATCCGCCTCTGGTTTATGCAGCGCTCTTTTGGCAGCGTCAACTCTACTTGCTGGCAGCAAGGCAACATGGCGACCACTGCACTGCTCCCGTACGAGTGCGACTGCACATGATCGCGTAATTTCTTTCGCAGTTTGAGTTTGGCTGGAGTGGGTTCGGGTGATGCCATCGTGCGACGACACGCTGCCACGTCATGGACCGGGAGTTACAGCGTTGTAAGTTTTTTGTTTATTGTGGAGTCTTGAGATGATACCGCCGTGTAGTGTACGGTACGAAGAGACGCTCGCCGAGATCGCGCGTCTCGACGTGCAGCTCCAGACGCTCGAGACGTGTTCGCACAACAAGCTCGGCGAGTTTGCGCGGCCGCTCACCATCAAAATGGCTGGCGCATGGCGCGTCGACACGTCGACTCTATCGCCGACGCACGTATCGATTGGCCACCTCTACGACGCGTCGGGCATGACGCTCTACGAGCGCTTCTTGCGCGCGCACATGCGGCTCGTGGCCCTGAGCGCGCTCGTGTACGGCACCGAATCTGTCGCCGTCGTGCGCGCGACGCTCGCACTCGCGACGAGCTACCTCCGCGCCGGTCTCTGGAAACAGTGCGCCGAGCACGCGCAGGCCGCCGACGCCTTGCTGCAGCGCCTCGCGCCGCAAGCATCGCAGCCGACCGAGAGTATCTCGACGCGTCAGATGGACGGCCAACTCCAAGCGGCCTTTGCGCTCTTCCGCGCCCTCGACGTCAATGGCGACGGCGTTGTCTCGCGTCACGAGCTGCTGACGGCGCTTGCGACCAATGATTTCTTCACGCGGCTCCGGGCCAAAGCGCACACGCTGCCGAATGCCTTTGGCGCGCTGCTCGACCCGACACAGCTCGATGCTGTCTTTAGCGCGGTCGATGCCGACAACAGCGGCTCGATCCAGTGGCGCGAAGTCGTTCGGTACACGCCTTGACGATCGCCCATGCGCTGCAGGCTTCAAGTAGGTACTTGCACGGCCACGACAAGGCGTTTCAAGGCTACTGCGCCCAGCTCGAGAGGGCCTTGCCGCCGAGCCTCGTCGCTGCGCTGCACCAAGCCTATCACGGTGTTGAGAGCGATGCGACCCGCACTCGCATCGCGGAAGCGCTCAGTCTCGAAAGTGATTGTCACACGAGCCTCGTTGCCGACTATCTCCGACACCATGAAGACGAAGACGAGAATCCTGACGAGCGCGTCGTCACGTGGCCCGAAGTCCTCGAGATCGCGTGTCGATCTCAGCGCGCTTCCATGTTTACGGGCTTGCGACCTCGCATCGCGCTACTTCTCGGCCGGTACGACCTAGCTCCAACAGATCGCGAATCCAAAATCGGACTAGATGCCACATGAAGCGCGGCCAAATCGAGGATGCGACGGCCTGTCTTCGAAAGGCTGTGGACGAAGCCCAGGCGACGCTCGGTCCCGAGCACCATAGCATGGTGGAATACTATGTCGCCCTTGCTGACGTCCTCGTCCTTCGACACACGCAGGCGCTGCAGGTCGCCAAAGACTTGGCCGCCACCCGCTTTGACAAGTGGCTCTCCACGCCCGAAGGCGCACAGCGCATCCGCACCGAGGCCATCAAGCTGCTCAACGACGCCAACGAGGCCAAACAAAAGCTACCGACCAAGCGCGACGCCGAGGCGGAGGCCCGACGGTACCTCCAATCGCTCCACGATCGGCGCGAGGCCCAGCGCAAACCGGACTCGACACCGTTTCTCGACGAAGCCACAGAGCTGTGCACCAAGGTGTGGTCCATGGAACAGACCCAGTACGTCCATATGCACTCTACCAACACCACGCACCGTCGTTAGATATGGCAACGAGCACGTCCACGCGGCGATTGCATTGGCGGGGCTCGGGAACGTCTACATTGTCCGCGACGACCCGACGACCGCCGTGACGTACTTTTCCCAAGCGATCGCAGCGTTCGAAGCCGCTTGCCACGGCAGTGTCCCCGCCGCCGCCTTTCTGCGCATGCATGTCGCCAAGGTCTACGTCCACATGAAGAAGAGCGCCGAGGCTGTGGACCTTCTTCAAGAAGCGGCGACCTTCTTCACATCGCACGCCGCCAAGTTTCTGGATGCCGACACAACGCGGCGCGACTGCGCGGCCAACGCCATTGATGCGTGGCAGGGCTGGCTCGACCTTGCAGCGTACGAGAGCCCCGAAGTTGTCCACGGTGTCTACCTAGGCATTGTGGAGGCCGCCACGATCGGGTACGGCGAGTTCAGCCTCGAAGTCGCCGACGCACAGATGAATTTGGGCCACTACTTGCTCAAGCAGCGCCGGGAGCTGCATGGCGATGGCGAAGTCGCGCTCGAGGCGGCGTGTTACATTCTCGAGGTTCACCACGGCCTCCACGACAAGCGTGTCCGGCGGCTCAAGCAAGAAGTACACGCAGCCGCGGCCAAGCGCAAGCACGGCGACGACTCGCCCGAGTCGCACGACACGTCGTGGCTCTTGTAGAAAAAAGAAGTAGCGTTCGTATTGTACGTGCTTGGGAACATGACACGCGCGAGTATACGAGTTTGGCGTTGACGGGATCCACGGCGTCCAGAACTGAGCGCGACAACGGCCGCCACAAGTGACCTTGAGGCGCTTGAGATCATAAAGGAGCCGTGTTCTTGTCCATGCGTCAAGTAGAGCGTTGCCGACGACCACACCGCGTCACACTCGGGACACTTCGCCATACGCGAGCGACAACACCCGGAACGATGTACACGCGCTTGCCTCGCCCATCACCGTACAAGGTAGTCGATATCACCTTGCTCTTGGCAGCGCTACGGCAGAACGACAAGGAAGTGAAATCTCATCGCTGCTGCTATGCTAACGTTACTCGCTCGCAATACGTGGCACGCTGCCCGGACGTCCGCATACCACTCGAATTTTAGCTCAAGATTTTCGAAACCGGCAAGCCCGGTGGTTTCCAAACGCCAGTGACCGTCGAGTGCTGCAGGACGCACGCCAGTAGCATGACGGCCCATACGCAAGGCTCTCGCCTCGACCGCCGTCTCTCGCTGCGCGCCCGCAACGACTTCCCCGACAACCGCGTGCGCACGTCCAAGTACACGCTCGCGTCGTTCCTTCCGCTCAACCTCCTCGAGCAGTTCCGGCGCGTCGCCAACGTCTACTTTCTCCTGATCTCGCTCCTCCAGCTCTGCACGCCATACTCGCCGACGAACCCGTATGCGACGCTCGCGCCCTTCCTGCTCGTGCTGCTCGTGACCATGGTCAAGGAAGGCGTCGAGGACAAGGCCCGGCACGATGCCGACGCGCTCGTCAACACGAGTCGCACGCTGCGCCTCGGCGACGACGATACGTTTGCACCAGTGCTCTGGCGCGACGTGCGTGTCGGCGACATGCTCATGGTACGCATTAACGAGGTGTTTCCAGCGGATCTATTGCTCTTGGCGTCGAGCCACGACGACCGCGAAGCGTACATTGACACGAGCAACCTCGACGGCGAGTCGACGGCCAAGGTCCGGCATGTGCCGCACATGAATGCGAGTGTCTTGCAGGACGTCAATGCGTATGGGAAAGCGGTCATGGCCGACGTGCGCTGCCACCCGCCGACGCCAGCCTTGTCTCGATTCGACGGCGTCTTGCAGCTGCGTGCAAACGACGTGGCCGAAGATATCCCATTCACGAGCCATCATGTGTGTCTCCGCGCGACGCGCTTGGTCAACACCGCCCACGTTGTCGGCGCCGTCCTCGCGACGGGCCATGACACCAAGCTCATGCAAAACCATCGCACAATGCTCCGGAAACGCAGCCACCTCGACGTCCTTGCCAACAAGTGTGTGCTCGTGGTGTTCCTCCTTCTCTTGCTCCTCAACACGATCAGCGCGATCAAAGGGTACTTTTGGCAGGCGAATGCCATGCCGCCGTATTTGCACTTGGACGGACCACCGTCGGCGACGACCTTTGCGACGCTTTGGGTGACGTACCTTATCCTGTACAACAACATGGTATGTTGCCGAGATGCAAAAGTAGACAGGTTGAGTACATGCTCATTCGTAGGTACCGATTTCGCTCTACATTAGCCTTGAAATCGTCAAGTGGTATCAAGCCAAACACATGGAGCAGGACGCGGCCATGGTACGTCTGCTTCCGTGTCGTATCGTGCACAAGGGAGGAATGGAACGTAGACGTGTCCACGGACGGGCCAAGGCCTGCTCGCACGCACGTCCAATCTCAACGAAGACCTCGGGCGAGTGCACTATATCTTTACCGACAAGACGGGCACACTCACCAAGAACGAGATGGTACTGCGGAAGCTCAGTGTCAGCGGCCAAATCGTCGACTGCCAGGTACAGGACAAGTGCCAACTTTGAAACATATGTTTTGCTTGGTGTAGGGTACCGGCAAGCGAGGCGGCGCGATCGACCCGAACCGGCTCGTCGAACTCGCCTTGCTGCAGCGTCACCAGCATGGCACGTTGATTCGCGAGTTCTTTCGTTGCCTTTTGCTGTGCCACAGCGCTCGCATTGGCAGCGACGGCACCGTGTCGGCCACGTCACCGGACGAAGTTGCGCTGCTCGCCGCCGCCAGCGACTTTGACTGCGCGTTTGACGGCGTTTCGAGCAACCGCATCCAGATCGTCCTCTTTGGACAGCAAGAAACCTACACGCTCCTTGCTTGCAACGCGTTTGATAGTTTGCGCAAGTGCATGTCGGTGCTCGTACAGCGCGACTCGACCGGTACGCGTCTCGGATCGCGTCCTGGAACTAGATGCTTTCTTAGACGAGTATTGGCTCTACTGCAAGGGCGCGGACAACGCGCTCCTCCACCCGAGCAACGCAACCCGGGCTCGCCAAGACGTCGAGACGCACATTCGGTCGTTTGCATGCCTCGGCCTCCGAACGCTTGTGTTTGGCCGACAGCAACTCGACGCAAAAGCAGCCAGGGCGTGGCTCGATGCCTACGCCGTCGCCCAGGTGGCGGTTCATGACCGCGAACACAGCTTGCACGTGCTTGCGACGACGATCGAAGCGAGCGAGCGCATGGAAATCCTCGGCGGTTCGGGGGTCGAAGACAAACTACAGGACGGCGTCTACGCAGCCACATCGCTACTGACCAAAGCCGGCATTCGTGTGTGGATGCTCACCGGCGACAAGGACGAGACTGCGGTTGCCCTTGCCCACGCCGCAGGTCTTCTTTCGACCAAGTCCCTTGTGCTGCCGCTCTGTGACGGCGCCGACCAAATCGCCGTGCATCGTAAACAGCTCAAGCGCGACGGCCTCTGGCACCCCGGCACTGTCAACCCCGCGCTGTCGGTGCTGCTGGGCGGTGCGTCACTCGACCAGCTCCTCACGGTGCACTGCCTCCAGCAACCCACACGCACCAACCAAATTGCACCGCTCACGGCCCACGCCTCTCAACTCTTTGAGCTCCTAAGCCAGTGCCAGACCGTCGTCGCGTCCCGACTCTCGCCGCTCCAAAAAGCTAACCTTGTCCGCTTTGTAAAAGCCCACAGCCACGACGAGTGCATCACGCTTGCGATCGGCGACGGTGGCAACGACGTGTCCATGATCCAAGAAGCACATGTTGGTGTCGGGATCTTTGGCGTCGAAGGTACGCCGACTATACGCTAGAATGATGCAATGTTGGGGTTAGGGTTGCAGGCGGTGCGGTCGGCGGACTTTGGCCTGGCCCAATTTCGATTCCTCAGCACGCTGCTGCTATTGCATGGCCGATGGAACTGCCGCCGAATCACGCTCCTCATCTTGCTGACGTTCTACAAGAACACGCTGTTGGTGGCGACCTTTTTCCTCTACTCGTTTCTGACGGGGTTTTCCGGTCAAACGCCGTTCGACTCGTACTTGCTCGTGGGCTGGAACGTGCTCTACACGTGCCTCCCGCTGTTTGTGATTGGGATTCTCGACAAGGACCTCTGCGGCCCGACGCTGCATCTGCACCCTCGCATTTACCTCGACGAGCCAGATTCGTCCACTCTGAATCTCAAAACGCTCTTGCTCTGGATGGTCTCGGCCGTGCTTGAGGCCCTTGCCAACGTCGTGTTCATTTCGTGGTCGCTCGGGTATTCTGGCGCGAGCTTGGCGCTTCTTGGCACCGTCTTGTACGCCTCGTCGGTGCTCATCGTGCTCGTGAAAGCTGCTGCGTGCATGCAGCGGCTGCAGCGGTGGCGACACTGGCACATACTCTCGCTCGTGCTGAGCGCCGCCTGCCTCGTCTTGTTCATTGCCGTCTACGAAGAGCTGTACGCGGTTGTCGGTACCACGAGCGCGCTGCGCGACTTCTACCACCTCTTTTACAAAGCCGAGACGGGCTTGGTCGCGCTCGCGCTGGTCCTTGCGTCGACGGGTAGCCTTGTGCTGCAAGCCGCATGGTACAGCTTTCAGCGGCTGTACTGGTACTCGAACCGCGATGTTCTCGCTGAAGTCGACGCGGGCCTCACGGTGGCTGCGTCGTCGCGGCCCCGGGCCACCGTCGGGTACATCTCGAACGAAAAAAAGTCATCGGCGTGCACCAAGCACCTCTCGACCGACTTCAAGGCGTGGGTTGACACGTTTCGATCGCCCGATATGACGTCCGACTGCGACGTCCTCATCTCGCAGCTCCGCGGGTGCCGGCTCCAAACCCAGCACAACGAAGTCGACGAAGACACGACAGCTGTCGTCGATAACGTTGATGTGACGCTCCACCCGTTCTCGCTGGCCTTTCTTGGCAAGCGCAGCGCCGTCCTCGAGGCCGAGTACGCGTCGGCGTTTCGGTCCCGCGAGGTCGTGCGCATTCGGCGGGTCGTCGCGCTCGCCGCATTTCTCTTCCTTCTCAACGTTCTCGTGCAGTACTTTGTCGGCAGTGCAACGAGCTTGTACGTTGGCTCGCGCATCTTGCTGCTCCTCTGTGCGCTCGCCTACACGCGGTTTGCTTCGTCGCGATGGTTCCTTGCCCACTATGATCTCTGCGTGATCCTGCCCATGGCCGGCACCGGGCTCTTCATCTCGGCGACGATTACCGACCAAGGCTACGTCTCGTCGACGCTCTTTCCCATTGCGCTGTTTGCAGTGTTTCGCGTCCGGTTCACGTACGCGCTGTCGCTCGCGATCGCGAATTACCTGGTCTACGTCTTGTTTGCGATCTCGCTGCCGTCAACGTCGGCCGCTGGTCTCGGGTATTTCACCGGGTACATTGGCCTTCTCATGGCATTTGCGGCCCACGGCTGCTGGCGGGTGCAGGTCGCCATGCGCCATGATTTCCTGCAACACCGATCGCTCGCCATGGAAGAGAAACGTGCGCGCGCGATCCTCGAGCACATGCTGCCACGTCATGTCATGGCCAAACTGCAAAGTGGCGACCCAATCATCTCCGAGGCCGACGACGACGTGACCATTCTATTTTGTGACGTTGTCGACTTTACGCAGCTCATGCAACGCTACTCACCAGCGCAGGTCGTCTCGCTCCTCGACCACCTCTACTCGCTGTTTGACGAGGTATCTATCTATCTATCTATCTATCTATCTATCTATCTATCTATCTATCGATCTATCTATTCATCGATCAATCTATGTCAACGAGAACGACCATACTGACCCGTCTTGTCGAGTAGCTCTGCGCCAAGTACGGTGTTCAAAAGATGGAGACAGTCGGCAAGACGTACATGGCCTGCGCGGGGCTCCAGGAAGCGTCGGCGTCGTTTCCCGTCGCGCCTGCGATCCGGGCCGCGTGCATGGCGCGCGACATGCTGCGCCTCCTCTCCACGTGCAAGACAGCAACAGGTCACAGCATCAAGCTTCGCATTGGTCTCCACTCGGGCCGCGTTCTGAGTGGTCTTGTTGGGCGCAAGAAGCAGCAATTCTCGCTCTTTGGCGATACCGTCAACACGGCGTCGCGCATGCAGAGCACCGGGGCGCCGGGTCACATCCAGCTCTCGAGTGCGACGCACCACAAGCTCCTCAAGGACTTTGCCTTTTCGTCACCGAGCCGCGTGCTCGTCAAAGGCAAGGGCGAAATGGAGACGTTCCTCCTCGGGCCGCCGATCAGCGACCGCGCCCGGTCGTGGGCCGAGCGGCCGGGCTCTGTCGCGTCACGCAGCCACGGCCTTCGGCGCCCCGAGCCGGTGTCGAGCATCGATGCCGGCATTTACGATGAAATGGCCGCGGAATTGCACCCGTTGTGGCTCTACTTTTACGATTACGAGATGGAGGCGACGTACGCCAAGGCCACCACCGGTATGCGCGAAGAAGCCACGTCTCGCTGCCTCTATGCGCTCGGCGTCTACCTCCTCTTCTCGATCTTTCGAGACGCATCCCAAGGCGCGCTCGTGGGTGTTTACGGTCGTCTCTGGCTTCTCTTGGCACCACGGATGGTCGTCCTCATGCTCTTTGCGCTGAGTTTGCTGTTTGTGCCGTTCATGGCACAGCACGGCCTCGTGCCAACGTCGTGTCTCTGCCTTCTCGCGCTCGGGACGTTGCACGTCGTAGAGATTGCTCAGCGCGTCGCCACTGCCGATGCGTTTGCATGGCTCGCCCTCGACGTGGTCTTTGTCATGTTTGTCGTAAGCAGTGGCGGCGCGGTCCGGTACGCGTCGTCGATCGGCTTCAACGCGCTCGCGTGGGGGGGTATGGTGCCCATCACGATTGTCATGGGACTCTCGTCCGACGGCGGCTACGACACGTTGATCAACCCGGTGGTGCTCGTCTCGTTCACAGCGATCGCCAACGTTGTCGTGTGCCGCGGCCTCGACTTCTTTACGCGCCGCAAGGTGTGGCTCGAGACGCAGACCAATATTCAAACGCGGACCGCGGACCGCCTCTTGTACCAGCGGTTGCCCGAAGAAGTCGTCCAGCGCATGAAGCAAGGCGAGCTGGTTTGCGATGAATACCGCCTTGTGGGCATTCTCTACTCGGACATCAAGGGCTTCACGACACTCGCAGCGCGCACCGCCCCCGAAGACGTGATCCAGCTCCTCGACTCGCTCTTTGCCGCCTTTGACGTGCTCACAGAAAAGCACGGCGTCTTCAAGCTCCAGACGATCGGAGACGCCTACGTCATTGTCTCGGGCTTGCCCTTTATTGACATGAGTTTGACTGAAGAGAGCTTGCCACCGAGTGCGACGCCGACGCCGCACCGGCGCATGTCGGCGCGCATGCAAGCCCACCGGGTCGCACAGCAGCTCGCATCGCTGCGCCGGAACAACGTGCATCTCAAGAAGCCGTGTCTGCACGTTCATCAGCACATTCGCAACCTCTTGCACATGGCGTTCGACATGCACAAGGAAGTCGCCAAGGTATGTCTTCAATCGAGTAGACAAGTTGTCGATTTTGCAACTAGATTCGCGATCCCGTGACCAACGAGCCGCTGCAAATGCGCATTGGCGTGCATCTTGGCAACCTCATTGGCGGCGTCATTGGCGACACCACGTTACGCTACGACATGTGGGGCTTGGATGCGATGCTGGCCAACACGCTTGAAAGCAACGGAGTCCCCGGGGGCGTCGTCGTCAGCGACGCTGTCAAGCGCGTGATCGACGAAGCCGGCGACGACTTTACCTGCGCCCACTACACCACGCTCGACGGCGGAATCGATGTCTACACGGTCGCTTGCCAAGAGGCAACAGAGGGCCGCGTGCGACGGCTGTCGTCGACAAGCCCCAAAAAGGGCATGCTCACGTCGGGCGTCGGGTCACCGTCCAAGCTCCGGAAACGCTAGTCGCGCAGGGATATTGAGGAAAGATTCATTTGATGTTGTATCATCCAGCTTGGGCGTGGGGAGGATCGTGCGATCCTAATCGTCCGACCAGTCGGACGCTTCCGACATGGAGAGAGAGTCTTGCCGGTCGCGGAGGCCACGAATGTTCTAGCCATGTAGACATGAGGCATGGCATTTCGAGTATAGAAGATCGTACCGCGTCCATGGTCGCAGCCGACTAGATAGTTACAGATACAAAGTGAGTATGATGGATGCTGCGAGTCGATTTGAGGACGTACCGACTTGGGCGGGTCGGGCTGCTTGATGGGCTCCACCACGGGCTTGGGCTTGACCGGCTCGTCCTTCTTGGTTGCGTTCTTCTCTTGGATCGCCTTGATGCGCGCGAGTGCGTCATCTTTCTACGACATGTCGCAGGTGAGATATCATTTTGTAGGCGTGCATACGTCATCGCCGAAATTGGACGCCTTGTCGTCGAACCGCTCGTCGTCACTGCCGTCTTCCGACATGGCAACGGTTGGTAGCTTGCGGGTGCCAGGGTAGTCGGCCATGGGCGGCGGCGGCGGTTGCTGCTGCTGCGGCGGCGTCGGGACTTCCTGCGCTTTGAGCACCGTGACCTTTTTGAATTGGTCCCGGTCCCGCGAGTTTTCTTCCTTGTCGCCTTTGCCGCTCCATGCATTTTTGAGCCGAGTGAGACGGTCCAGCACTTCTTGTGGTACGGTGGTCGGCGCCTTGGGTGGCTCGGGGGCGCCGCTGCGCCGCTCGGTCGCATCTGCCTACGCGCACAGTGAGCTTGCTCCACGTACGAGGACGCGGAGGAACCTTCTTGAGCTTGTTGAGGCTTGCGCTACGGATCGCGTCCATAAGACTTGCCCGGGGGTTGGCCGGCTCGGGCTCGACCGGAGGTGGCGGTGGTGCATCGGGCTACACTCAACACCGTATTGGCACCAGGCTGTTGATATCACAATGTGTACCGAAGCCGGCATGTCCATCGGTGGCGGCGGCGGCGGGGCATCGTCGCCTGTCGGGGGCGGTGGCGGTGGTGGCATCGAACTGCCAATGGTTGGCTCTATTGAAAACACTCAGCACGCGTCATCACCTTTGCTGCCTTGGTATGTACCCGGTGCATCGAATTTGAGGGACGGCGGTGGCGGAGGCGGCGGCGGCGTCATGTCCGATGGCCCGAGGGCCGTGGCACCTTCCACATGCCGCTCGATCGCGGTCGGGCCGGTGGCAAATTCAGGCAGCGTCGGGAGCTCAATCATGTTTTGCATCGACGGCGCAATCGACTGGATGCCCGACGTGTCGACTTGCACGTCGGTCGTGACGAGGCCCTTGAGCGGCAAGTCTGTTGGTAGCTTCTCGGAAAAGGCGGGCATCGAGCCCGGCTTGGGGCGGTAAATGTCGGTCGGCATGTTGCTGTAGTCGATGCCGGCGCCGCGGTTGATGACCGTGTCGGGCGCGGCCGCGAGTTGCTTCTTTTGCTCTTCTTCGCCTTCAAATTCCGTACCAAAGAGGTTGTCCACGAGCACATACTACAAATATTGGACAAGTTGTCCATCACGTAGCACTGTAGAGCGTACGTTTTGGTACGGCGTCTCGCTCGAGTTGAAGAGGAGGACGCCGCCGACGGTGGGCACTTGGCCTGGGAGCGAGCCGAGCCCTTCCTACACCCAATATGCGTATCGATCGACATTAAGAAGACCAGTGCGTACCTCCTTCATAATGTCTTCGGCCTTGCGCGTCGCCTTGAAGGTGTTGACACGTTCAAACAAATCGACGACCTCGGCCATGAGCTGCGCACGCTGCCCGGCCGTCGGCGGCTCCTACGCCACTGTGTCATGCACCATCGACAATCGGATGCAACGCACGGAGGGCAGGAAGTGCGTCGCTTCGAGCTCGGCCGTCAACGGCGGTGTCTCTTCGTATGGCTTGTCGCTGTACAGCCCCTTCATCGCCGGCAGCACTGGCATACAGCATGAGCGCCACTACCCAGATGAAGAGACATACCCTTGGGCGCCGGGTATTTGGCCGTTGAA
The DNA here is from genome assembly GCF_000281045.1 of Saprolegnia diclina VS20. Classification (NCBI taxonomy): domain Eukaryota; phylum Oomycota; class Saprolegniomycetes; order Saprolegniales; family Saprolegniaceae; genus Saprolegnia; species Saprolegnia diclina. Next base: position 235,535 of record NW_008246073.1, read on the forward strand.
AAGACCGTCGTGGCCTTGTTGGTCGTGCCACGCTCTACGTATCGATCCTGCCATACCTGCTCGCAGCTGGCGTGGCCTACCTGTGACGGCGTTGACTTTGGCCTGGCAGGCCGCGATTCTCTACACGCCCAGCATGAGCCACAAGGCCCTGACCATGGCCACGTACAGCGTCGATCGCTTTGACGCGATCCTTCTCGGCTTGGACCTAGGCAGCGCACATGCATGAGCGGTGCTGGAGATGGTGCAGATGGGCGTACGCGCAGCGAGATGCGCTCAAAGACATCGGCGACGACAGTATCCAGGTGTATAAGCTGGCGCACGACGTCCTTGGCGACGAACGGCTTCTTGAGGTCCTCGAAGACGCGCTCGACGCAGTAGACCTGCGCGCTCTGCATCTTGTCCGTGTCTGACGCCACGACGTTGGTCGCATCCGGATACCAAAGCCGGATACGGATCGCCCCACACTGCGCTGTCTAAACACACACCTCCTTACGGTTGCTACTGTGCGAAAAACCCAGCAACACGACCTGCACTCTTGGTCACACACATTCTTGTTCTCGGCAACAAGAGTTCAACGTGCAGCGGCAAGGCTTGTATTGTCCTTATGCAAGAGATACGACTGACAGCTAGTCGTCGTCCGACCATTCGGAAGCCTCGGAAAGCGACAGCGACGAGCCGCGTGTCAAATCGGGGCACCGCAGAATCGGCACCGGATAGAGTCGCAGTGGTGATCGGCTTCTCGCGACCACGGGGCTTCGACGGTGTAGCTCCAAGCTACGACGACGGGTGCGCTAGTGAAAAGTCTGGTGAAAACGCCAGGCAAGTGGAGATACTTAGCGTACACTGCGCGTGCATTTCGGTACGCGCTTGCGAATTGCAGCGAGGAGCTCTGCGTGGGCCGCCTACAAGCAGCAAGTGAGGCATAAACGTGGCAAGGGGTCGGCGCACGGGGTGAAAGGTGGGTTGCGTGCGCTGGACAAGAAGAAAATCAAAGTCGACCACCGCCTTATCGTCATTGTCTTGGGTTCCATCGTCGTCGACCTGCGAGCATTAAATGAGCGACAATGTATGGAAATCGAGATTACCTCGTCGACAAGATCGCTCCAGTCACTCTCCACGTCGCTGTCCTCATCGTCCACGTCCTCGTCCGCACTCGCCCCGTGCACGTTGAAGCTTGTCTCTGCAGTCCAGTAATCCTAGCCATGACATATCATATCGCGTCGTCTTATGAATCTCGCTCGTACCGCGTATGTTGGCCGCGTTGGTCGAAACATTAACATTAAATCCCGAATCACGCTTTCTTGGATTGAACGTGGCGGTGGCAGGACCACCTAGAAACACCCGTATGACGCCTTGATATCCAACGCTGATGGTTACGACCTTCTTCAAGCTGTCGCGATCAAAGCGAGCGATGTCTGCGAGGAGGCCGCCTTCGGGTTGCGCGCCCGAACACATGCTTGCCGCTGGACGACTCGACGATGCGTCGCCGACCTCCTCGATGCTTCCCACATCGTACAAGATGTCCGTGGTCGCAAATGTTGTTTGCAAACGTGAACGATCCACCAAATCATTTAGCCGATCGTAGATGCTCTCTTGGATGGAGCGTTGCGGCGGCACTGCAAGCACCTAGTCGAATCGCGGGTGTGATGCTTGATGCAAGGTTGTTTGTTCGTACCTGGGCAAGGCTGCCTTGATCAAAGTCAGCAATGGCCTTGCGCAGGGCTTTAGGCATAAGATGGTACGTTGGTTCCATGTTGGCAGCTTGCGTCAAATTTGATTGTGCAGATTGCGGGATTGTGGTCGCCTGACCGTATCTTTGCGTGTCTTTTCCGGATAAAGGCAAGTTGGGTGTTTTCCGAGCGATCATGGAATACCGTTATTTTCATCTTCGCGCCAGTCTGTTGCGATGACCAAGAAGCGCAAACCCGCGCCACCGGTGGTGGATCCTGCGATGGCGCCCTGGCTCCAGCGCTTTACGCTTCTCGACAGCAGCTACTGCTTCCTCGCCAACAAGAAGGCGCTGACGTCGCTCAAGAACGTGCTCAATCTCGCCGCCCACCTCTCGGGGTCGTCCACGACGCTGCTCGAGAGCCACGTACGGCAAATGGCCTCCATTGGCGTCGTTCACGTCGTTACCAAGGCATCGGACAAGGTGATCGCCCAAGGTATTGCCCACTCATTTCACTAAATGTGCCTTATTTGCTTTTTCTTAGATGAGTTTAACCCAACCGAACCCCCCGAGACGGTTGAGATGGTCGAGTTCAAGGACGTACCCCACGCGAGCAAACGCGGGAGCACCAAACGCCTTGAACTGTTTACGGCAGCGCTCGCCGCCTTTGACGTGGCAATGAACCCTGTGCCCGAGTACACGCCACCCCCGAAGCGTGTCAAAGCAGTTCCGACCTGGGCCCATGAGGCGGCGACCGCAGAGACCGTGGATGCGTGGATCCAGGCACTGGTCACGAGCTCGTTCTACTCGGGCCAGCTCGTGCACGTCGAGCGGCTCCCGGCGCGTGCGGCGGCATACGGTCCCACGCCACTGGCTCAGATGCCATTGGCGCCGTCGCTCGTTGCGTCGCTGCACATTGAGAAGCTGTACGCCCACCAGGCCACCGGCATTGACGCGCTCTTGAACGGACACCACGTGGCGATCTCGACGTCGACGTCGAGCGGCAAGTCGATGGTTTACAACATCCCGGTCGCCAACAGTCTGTTGACCGAGGCGGTTTCCACCCACTTGTACCTCTTCCCGACCAAAGTAGGCATCTCGTCATCCATGGCACACGAGAGGAAGCTACATCGCTCTCTCTAGGCGCTCGCGCAAGACCAGATGCAGTCCCTCCGGTCGTTTCTCGTGCGCTGTGGCCTCCCGCCGTCCATTTGTGCCACCTACGTAGGTTGCAATTTGGCGAAAGACCCTAGCCCTAAGCGACACTCCAACGATAGGACGGTGACACGACGCACCCGGAACGCACGGCGATTCGCAAGTCGGCGCGTGTCTTCTTGACCAACCCAGACATGCTGCACGTCACGATCCTTCCCCAGCACAAGACGTGGGCTTCAATCCTCACAAGCCTTCGGTATGTTGCACCTTAAAAATGGCCAAAAATGAAGTTGACACGCCTGGCTAGGTACATTGTGATCGACGAAAGCCACATGTACCGCGGCCTCTTTGGCTCGCACGTGGCGTGGACTCTACGACGCCTTCGGCGGCTCTGTGCGCTGTACGGCAGCCGGCCCCAAGTCGTGTGCTGTTCGGCGTCGATCCACAACCCCGAAGAGCATTTCCGCTTTCTCGTGCCGCCCATAAACAGCGAGATGCCGGCTCGACCGCTCACGCTCGTGCCGCATTCCGCCGACGGATCGCCGAGTGGACCCAAAGCTTTTCTCATCTGGAACCCGCTCGCCCACGACGACAGCGCACCCGACGCGTCCAACAGCGCCATCTTTCAAGCCGGCCAGATCCTCTCGGTCCTCGTGCAGAAGGGAGTGCATACGATTGCATTTTGCCGCGTATCGTCTTTATCACGCCCGGAGACGGCGACAGAGGTTCATAAGCTTGTGACTAGGGCCGCAAGCTGACCGAGCTCGTCCTGGACTATACGCATACGCAGCTGCGCAAGGCCAAGCAGTTTGCATTGGTACAGCGCGTCAAGGCGTACCGCGGTGGCTACACGGCCGACGACAGGCGTGCGATCGAAGCCAACCTCTTTCGAGGCGACCTCCTCGGCGTCGTTGCCACGAATGCGCTTGAGCTTGGCATTGACATTGGGAATCTCGAATGCACCTTGCACATTGGCTTTCCGTCGTCGGTCTCGTCCTTGTGGCAGCAGGCCGGTCGCGCCGGGCGCAGCGGCAAGGTACCTTTTCGAACGCGTGAAAACCCGTCGAAAGTCAGCGGCGTAGGACTCGCTCGCGGTGCTTCTTGGCTTTAGCTCGCCGCTGGACCAATACTACCTCAAGACCAAGAAGCGTTGCGCGACGCTGTTTACAAAGGACTTTGAGTCGGCTGTGCTCGATCCGCTCAACCTCCACGTCATGGCCGCGCATCTCCAGTGCGCGAGCTTGGAAATGCACTTGTTCTCAACCAAGTGCGGTACCGAGACCATTGATCGGTACCCCTACCCCTACAAAACAACAGCGAGCATTTCTTAGATCGGTGTTTCCGCCCGAAGCCGACGCGGTGCTCGCCTCGCTCGTCGCCCGTGGTCGACTGCAGCGCCGCGACCAGTTTGGCTATCAAGTGCCGGCACTCCTTGCCGACGACGTCCGCACAACGACCAAGAACATTCGTCAAATGGGCGGTGACGACTACAGCGTAGGATCCTCGTTTCGCGCTCCGAGGAAGAAGCAGCACTCGCGGTGTAGGTGGTCGAAGGCGAGAAGGTGCTCGACACGCATCCGTCCGATAAGGTCTTCTTCACACTCTACCCGGGAGCCGTGTACCTCTTCCAAGGCCGCGAATACATCGTCACCAAGGTCGACACGGAGGCCAAGCTCGCGTTCGTCGTACGCTCAAACAAGCGACTCACTTACTACACGGCCGCGCGGGACTTTACCGATGTCAACGTCTCGCTGCCGTTCCCGCGCTCAGACCCGCCGTACCACCCAAGCGTGCACTTGGGGCGCGTCTCGGCCGCAACGCACGTCGTGGGCTGTCATCGCATTGAGAAGCGGACGCAAATGAAGACGGGGCTCGTCGAGTTTTCGCTGCCGCCAATGGATGCGACGGGCCACGGCGTCTGGGTCGATGTGCCCGAAGCTCTTCTATCGCAGCTGCCGCGCGAGACACACCGACATGCGGTCCATGGGGTCAACCACCTCGTCCTCGCTGTGATCCCGCTCTTCGTGCTCATCGACCCCAGTGACGTGCACACGGAGCACGCCAACTTCAACGAGACCCGCGCGCGGTATGTCGCTGCGAAAATATGAAGTAGAACGTGCGACTGGTGTAGGCCGACGCGCGTGATCTTGTACGAGTCGCACGACGGCGGTGTCGGGATCGTGTCGCGGATTGCGCGCTGCCTCCCTGAGGTACGAATGGTTTGCTTCTTGACGGTTGGTAGAAGGGAGATGTGGTAGATCCTTGCGTGTGCCAAGGAGATCCTGGACGGGTGTGCGTGCGAGAAGGGGTGTCCGTCGTGCATTCAGTCGGCGACGTGCTCCGAGTACAATGGCGCGCTGGACAAAGCTTCGTCCAAGCTCATGCTCGACTTCCTTCATTCGATGCTCTCAGCGCACGACTCGCCAAAGTAACCAGACTGGGGCGCGGTGACGACACAGTAAACTTCTTGAAAATGAGGCTATCTCGAAGGTGCCCCAGTGGGATCGATACTTTGCCATCCCGTACCCTTCCATTGGCCCATGATTTTATACCGGTAAGATTATCGTCATACTTGGTCTACAACCACCAAGAGCTGTCGCTGAGAGCAAACACCCGATATACACACTACTAGCTACGGACGCCGGGGCGACTTCCTTCGATGGTCGTCTTTGGT